>NW_027195097.1:0-300000 GCF_038502225.1 Cherax quadricarinatus
ACAACCACCAGGATGGTGAGTGAGGTGGTCCAGGAGCTACAACCACCAGGATGGTGAGTGAGGTGGTCCAGGAGCTACAACCACCAGGATGGTGAGTGAGGTGGTCCAGGAGCTACAACCACCAGGATGGTGAGTGAGGTGGTCCAGGAGCTACAACCACCAGGATGGTGAGTGAGGTGGTCCAGGAGCTACAACCACCATGATGGTGAGTGAGGTGGTCCAGGAGCTACAACCACCAGGATGGTGAGTGAGGTGGTCCAGGAGCTACAACCACCATGATGGTGAGTGAGGTGGTCCAGGAGCTACAACCACCAGGATGGTGAGTGAGGTGGTCCAGGAGCTACAACCACCATGATGGTGAGTGAGGTGGTCCAGGAGCTACAACCACCAGGATGGTGAGTGAGGTGGTCCAGGAGCTACAACCACCATGATGGTGAGTGAGGTGGTCCAGGAGCTACAACCACCAGGATGGTGAGTGAGGTGGTCCAGGAGCTACAACCACCATGATGGTGAGTGAGGTGGTCCAGGAGCTACAACCACCAGGATGGTGAGTGAGGTGGTCCAGGGATGGTGAGTGAGGTGGTCCAGGAGCTACAACCACCAGGATGGTGAGTGAGGTGGTCCAGGAGCTACAACCACCAGGATGGTGAGTGAGGTGGTCCAGGAGCTACAACCACCAGGATGGTGAGTGAGGTGGTCCAGGAGCTACAACCACCAGGATGGTGAGTGAGGTGGTCCAGGAGCTACAACCACAAGGAGCTGGATGGTGAGTGACCAGGATGGTGAGTGAGGTGGACCAGGAGCTACAACCACCAGGATGGTGAGTGAGGTGGTCCAGGAGCTACAACCACCAGGATGGTGAGTGAGGTGGTCCAGGAGCTACAACCACCAGGATGGTGAGTGAGGTGGTCCAGGAGCTACAACCACCAGGATGGTGAGTGAGGTGGTCCAGGAGCTACAACCACCACCATGATGGTGAGTGATCCAGGAGTGAGTGAGGTGGTCCAGGAGCTACAACCACCAGCAGCTACAACCACCAAGATGGTGAGTGAGGTGGTCCAGGAGCTACAACCACCAGGATGGTGAGTGAGGTGGTCCAGGAGCTACAACCACCAGGATGGTGAGTGAGGTGGTCCAGGAGCTACAACCACCATGATGGTGAGTGAGGTGGTCCAGGAGCTACAACCACCATGATGGTGAGTGAGGTGGTCCAGGAGCTACAACCACCATGGTGAGTGATGGTGAGTGAGGTGGTCCAGGAGCTACAACCACCATGATGGTGAGTGAGGTGGTCCAGGAGCTACAACCACCAGGATGGTGAGTGAGGTGGTCCAGGAGCTACAACCACCAGTATGGTGAGTGAGGTGGTCCAGGAGCTACAACCACCAGGATGGTGAGTGAGGTGGTCCAGGAGCTACAACCACCAGGATGGTGAGTGAGGTGGTCCAGGAGCTACAACCACCAGGATGGTGAGTGAGGTGGTCCAGGAGCTACAACCACCAGGATGGTGAGTGAGGTGGTCCAGGAGCTACAACCACCAGGATGGTGAGTGAGGTGGTCCAGGAGCTACAACCACCAGGATGGTGAGTGAGGTGGTCCAGGAGCTACAACCACCAGGATGGTGAGTGAGGTGGTCCAGGAGCTACAACCACCAGGATGGTGAGTGAGGTGGTCCAGGAGCTACAACCACCAAGATGGTGAGTGAGGTGGTCCAGGAGTGGTCCAGGAGCTACAACCACCAGGATGGTGAGTAAGGTGGTCCAGGAGCTACAACCACCAGGATGGTGAGTGAGGTGGTCCAGGAGCTACAACCACCAGTAATGGGAGTGAGGTGGTCCAGGAGAGAGCTACAACCTGATGGTGAGTGAGGTGGTCCAGGAGCTACAACCACCAGGATGGTGAGTGAGGTGGTCCAGGAGCTACAACCACCATGATGGTGAGTGAGGTGGTCCAGGAGCTACAACCACCAGGATGGTGAGTGAGGTGGTCCAGGAGCTACAACCACCAGGATGGTGAGTGAGGTGGTCCAGGAGCTACAACCACCACGATGGTGAGTGAGGTGGTCCAGGAGCTACAACCACCAAGATAGTGAGTGAGGTGGTCCAGGAGCTACAACCACCAGGATGGTGAGTGAGGTGGTCCAGGAGCTACAACCACCAGGATGGTGAGTGAGGTGGTCCAGGAGCTACAACCACAAGGATGGTTAGTGAGATGGTCAATGAGCTACAACCACCAGGATGGTGAGTGAGGTGGTCCAGGAGCTGCAACCACCAGGATGGTGAGTGAGGTGGTCCAGGAGCTGCAACCACCAGGATGGTGAGTGAGGTGGTCCAGGAGCTACAAGCACCAGTATGGAATGTGAGTGGGTCCAGGAGCTACAACCACCAGGATGGTGAGTGAGGTGGTCCAGGAGCTACAACCACCAGGATGGTGAGTGAGGTGGTCCAGGAGCTACAACCACCAGGATGGTGAGTGAGGTGGTCCAGGAGCTACAACCACCAGGATTGTGAGTGAGATGGTCCAGGAGCTACAACCACCACCATGGTGAGTGAGGTGGTCCAGGAGCGACAACCACCAGGATGGTGAGTGAGGTGGTCCAAGAGCTATAACCACCTGGATGGTGAGTGAGGTGGTCCTGGAGCTACAACCACCTGGATAGTGAGTGAGGTGGTCCAGGAGCTACAACCACCACCATGATGAGTGAGGTGGTCGAGGAGCTACAACCACCAGGATGGTGAGTGAGGTCGTCCAGGAGCTACAACCACCAGGATGGTGAGTGAGGTGCTCAAGGAGCTATAACCACCAGGATGGTGAGTGAGGTGGTCCAGGATCTGCAACCACCAGGATGGTGAGTGAGGTGGTCCAGGAGCTGCAACCACCAGGATGGTGAGTGAGGTGGTCCAGGAGCTACAACCACCAGGATGGAATGTGAGGGGGTCCAGGAGCTACAACCACCAGGATGGTGAGTGAGGTGGTCCAGGAGCTACAACCACCAGGATGGTGAATGAGGTGGTCCAGGAGCTACAACCACCTGAATGGTGAGTGAGGTGGATCAGGAGCTACAACCACCAGGATGGTGAGTGAGGTGGTTCATGAGCTACAACCACTAGGATGGTGAGTGAGGTGGTCCAGGAGCTACAACCACCAGGAGGGTGAGTGAGGTGGTCCAGGAGCTACAACCACCAGGATGGTGAGTGAGGTGGTCAAGGAGCTACAACCACCAGGATGGTGAGTGAGGTGGTCCAGGAGCTACAAGCACCAGGATAGTGAGTGAGGTGGTCCAGGAGCTACAACCACCAGGATGGTGAGTGAGGTGGTCCAGGAGCTACAACCACCAGAATGGTGAGTGAGGTGGATCAGGAGCTACAACCACCAGGATGGTGAGTGAGGTGGTCCAGGAGCTACAACCACTAGGATGGTGAGTGAGGTGGTCCAGGAGCTACAACCACCAGGAGGGTGAGTGAGGTGGTCCAGGAGCTACAACCACCAGGATGGTGAGTGAGGTGGTCCAGGAGCTACAACCACCAGGATGGTGAGTGAGGTGGTCCAGCAGCTACAACCACCAGGATGGTGAGTGAGGTGGTCCAGGAGCTACAACCACCAGGATTGTGAGTGAGATGGTCCAGGAGCTACAACCACCACCATGGTGAGTGAGGTGGTCCAGGAGCTACAACCACCAGGATGGTGAGTGAGGTGGTCCAGGAGCGACAACCACCAGGATGGTGAGTGAGGTGGTCCAAGAGCTATAACCACCTGGATGGTGAGTGAGGTGGTCCTGGAGCTACAACCACCTGGATGGTGAGTGAGGTGGTCCAGGAGCTACAACCACCAGGATGGTGAGTGAGGTGGTCCAGGAGATACAACCACCAGGATGGAGAGTGAGGTGGTCCAGGAGCTACAACCACCAGATGTTGAGTGAGGTGGTCCAGGAGCTACAACCACCACCATGGTGAGTGAGGTGGTCGAGGAGCTACAACCACCAGATGTTGAGTGAGGTGGTCCAGGAGCTACAACCACCAGGATGGTGAGTGAGGTGGTCCAGGAGCTACAACCACCAGGATTGTGAGTGAGATGGTCCAGGAGCTACAACCACCACCATGGTGAGTGAGGTGGTCCAGGAGCTACAACCACCAGGATGGTGAGTGAGGTGCTCCAGGAGCGACAACCACCAGGATGGTGAGTGAGGTGTTCCAAGAGCTATAACCACCTGGATGGTGAGTGAGGTGGTCCTGGAGCTACAACCACCTGGATGGTGAGTGAGGTGGTCCAGGAGCTACAACCACCAGGATGGTGAGTGAGGTGGTCCAGGAGATACAACCACCAGGATGGAGAGTGAGGTGGTCCAGGAGCTACAACCACCACCATGGTGAGTGAGGTGGTCGAGGAGCTACAACCACCAGGATGGTGAGTGAGGTGGTCCAGGAGCTACAACCACCAGGATGGTGAGTGAGATGGTCAATGAGCTATAACCACCAGGATGGTGAGTGAGGTGGTCCAGGAGCTGCAACCACCAGGATGGTGAGTGAGGTGGTCCAGGAGCTGCAACCACCAGGATGGTGAGTTAGGTGGTCCAGGAGCTACAACCACCAGGATGGAATGTGAGGGGGTCCAGGAGCTACAACCATCAGGATGGTGAGTGAGGTGGTCCAGGAGCTACAACCACCAGGATGGTGAGTGAGGGGGTCCAGGAGCTACAACCACCAGGATGGTGAGTGAGGTGGTCCAGGAGCTACAACCACCAGGATGGTGAGTGAAGTGGTCCAGGAGCTACAACCACCAGGATGGTGAGTGAGGTGGTCCAGGAGCTACAACCACCAGGATGGTGAGTGAGGGGGTCCAGGAGCTACAACCACCAGGATGGTGAGTGAGGTGGTCAAGGAGCTATAACCACCAGGATGGTGAGTGAGGTGGTCCAGGAGCTGCAACCACCAGGATGGTGAGTGAGGTGGTCCAGGAGCTGCAACCACCAGGATGGTGAGTGAGGTGGTCCAGGAGCTACAACCACCAGGATGGAATGTGAGGGGGTCCAGGAGCTACAACCACCAGGATGGTGAGTGAGGTGGTCCAGGAGCTACAACCACCAGGATGGTGAGTGAGGGGGTCCAGGAGCTACAACCACCAGGATGGTGAGTGAGGAGGTCCAGGAGCTACAACCACCAGGATGGTGAGTGAAGTGGTCCAGGAACTACAACCACCAGGATGGTGAGTGAGGTGGTCCAGGAGCTACATCCACCAGGATGGTGAGTGAGGGGGTCCAGGAGCTACAAGCACCAGGATGGTGAGTGAGGTGGTCGAGGAGCTACAACCACCAGGATGGTGAGTGAGGTGGTCCAGGAGTTATAACCACCAGGATGGTGAGTGAGGTGGTCCAGGAGCTGCAACCGCCAGGATGGTGAGTGATGTGGTCCAGGAGGTGCAACCACCAGGATGGTGAGTGAGGTGGTCCAGGAGCTACAACCACCAGGATGGTGAGTGAGGTGGTCCAGGAGCTACAACCACCAGGATGGTGATGTGAGGGGGTCCAGGAGCTACAACCATCAGGATGGTGAGTGAGGTGGTCCAGGAGCTACAACCACCAGGATGGTGAGTGAGGGGGTCCAGGAGCTACAACCACCACGATGGTGAGGTGGTCCAGGAGCTGCAACCACCAGGATGGTGAGTGAGGTGGTCCAGGAGCTGCAACCACCAGGATGGTGAGTGAGGTGGTCCAGGAGCTACAACCACCAGGATGGTGAGTGAGGTGGTCCAGGAGCTGCAACCACCAGGATGGTGAGTGAGGTGGTCCAGGAGCTACAACCACCAGGATGGTGAGTGAGGTGGTCCACGAGCTGCAACCACCAGGATGGTGAGTGAGGTGTTCCTGGAGCTACAACCACCAGGATGGTGAGTGAGGTGGTCCAGGAGCTACAACCACCAGGATGGTGAGTGAGGTGGTCCAGGAGATACAACCAACAGGATGGAGAGTGAGGTGGTCCAGGAGCTACAACCACCAGGATGGTGAGTGAGGTGGTCCAGGAGCTACAACCACCAGGATGGTGAGTGAGGTGGTCCAAGAGCTATAACCACCAGGATGGTGAGTGAGGTGGTCGAGGAGCTACCACCACCAGATGGTGAGTGAGGTGGTCCAGGAGCTACAACCACCAGGATTGTGAGTGAGATGGTCCAGAAGCTACAACCACCAGGATTGTGAGTGAGGTGGTCCAGGAGCTACAACCACAAGGATGGTGAGTGAGGTGGTCCAGGAGCTACAACCACCAGAATGGTGAGTGAGGTGGATTAGGAGCTACAACCACCAGGATGGTGAGTGAGGTGGTCCATGAGCTACAACCACTAGGATGGTGAGTGAGGTGGTCCAGGAGCTACAACCACCAGGAGGGTGAGTGAGGTGGTCCAGGAGCTACAGCCACCAGGATGGTGAGTGAGGTAGTCCAGGAGCTACAACTACCAGGATGGTGAGTGAGGTGGTCCAGCAGCTACAACCACCAGGATGGTGAGTGAGGTGGTCCAGGAGCTACAACCACCAGGATGGTGAGTGAGGTGGTCCAGGAGCTGCAACCACCAGGATAGTGAGTGAGGTGGTCCAGGAGCTACAACCACCAGGATGGTTAGTGAGATTGTCCAGGAGCTACAAGCACCAGGATAGTGAGTGAGGTGGTCCAGGAGCTACAACCACCAGGATAGTGAGTGAGGTGGTCCAGGAGCTACAACCACCAGGATGGTTAGTGAGGTGGTCCAGGAGCTACAACCACCAGGATGGTGAGTGAGGTGGTCCAGGAGATACAACCACCAGGATTGTGAGTGAGGTCGTCCTGGAGCTACAACCACCAGGATGGTGAGTGAGGTGGTCCAGGAGCGACAACCACCAGGATGGTGAGTGAGGTGGTCCAAGAGCTATAACCACCTGGATGGTGAGTGAGGTGGTCCTGGAGCTACAACCACCTGGATCGTGAGTGAGGTGGTCCAGGAGCTACAACCACCAGGATGGTGAGTGAGGTGGTCCAGGAGCGACAACCACCAGGATGGTGAGTGAGGTGGTCCAGGAGTTATAACCACCAGGATGGTGAGTGAGGTGGTCCATGAGCTACAACCACCAGGATGGTGAGTGAGATGGTCCAGGAGCTGCAACCACCACCCATGGTGAGTGAGGTGGTCCAGGAGCTACAACCACCAGGATGGGAGTGAGAGTGGGTCCAGGAGCTATAACCATCTGGATGGTGAGTGAGGTGGTCCTGGAGCTACATGCACCAGGATGGTGAGTGAGGTGGTCCAGGAGCTACAACCTCCAGGATGATGAGTGAGGTGGTCCAGGAGCTACAACCACCAGGATGGTGAGTGAGGTGGTCCAGGAGCTACAACCACCAGGATGGTGAGTGAGGTGGTCTAGGAGCTACAACCACCAGGATGGTGAGTGAGGTGGTCCAGGAGCTACAACAACCAGGATGGTGAGTGAGGTGGTCAAGGAGCTACAACCACCAGGATGGTGAGTTAGGTGGTCCAGGAGCTACAACCACCAAGATGGTGAGTGAGGTGGTCCAGGAGCTACAACCACCAGGATGGTGAGTGAGGTGGCCCAGGAGCTACAACCTCCAGGATGATGAGTGAGGTGGTCCAGGAGCTACAACCACCAGGATGGTGAGTGAGGTGGTCCTGGAGCTACAACCACCAGGATGGTGAGTGAGGTGGTCCAGGAGCTACAACCACCAGGATTGTGAGTGAGGTGGTCCAGGAGCTACAACCACTAGGATGGTGAGTGACGTGGTCCAGGAGCTACAACCACCAGGATGGTGAGTGAGGTGGTCTAGGAGCTACAACCACTAGGATGGTGAGTGAGGTGGTCCAGGAGCTACAACCACAAGGACGGTGAGTGAGGTGGTCCAGGAGCTACAACCACCAGGATGGTGAGTGAGGTGGTCCAGGAGCTACAACCACCAGGAGGGTGAGTGAGGGGTTCCAGGAGCTACAACCACCAGGATGGTGAGAGAGGTGGTCCAGGAGCTACAACCACCAGGATGGTGAGTGAGGTGGTCCAGGAGCTACAACCACCAGGATTGTGAGTGAGGTGGTCCAGGAGCTACAACCACCTGGATGGTGAGTGAGGTGGTCTAGGAGCTTCAACCACCGGGATGGTGAGTGAGGTGGTCCAGGAGGTACAACAACCAGGATGGTGAGTGAGGTGCTCTAAGAGGTACAACCACCAGGATGGTGAGTGAGGTGGTCCAGGAGCTACAACCACCAGGATGGTGAGTGAGGTGGTCCAGGAGCTACAACCACCAGGATGGTGAGTGAGGTGGTCTAGGAGCTACAACCAACAGGATGGTGAGTGAGGTGGTCCAGGAGCTACAACCACCAGGATGGTGAGTGAGGTGGTCCAGGAGCTACAACCTCCAGGATGGTGAGTGAGGTGGTCCAGGAGCTACAACCACCAGGATGGTGAGTGAGGTTGTCCAGGAGCTACAACCACCAAGATGGTGAGTGACGTGGTCCAGGAGCTAAAAGCACCAGGATGGTGAGTGGCGTGGTCCAGTAGCTACAACCACCAGGATGGTGAGTGAGGTGGTCCAGGAGCTACAACCACCAGGATGGTGAGTGACGTGGTCCAGGAGCTACAACCACCAGGATGGTGAGTGACCTGGTCCTGGAGCTACAACCACCAGGATGGTGAGTGAGGTGGTCCAGGAGCTACAACAACCAGGATGGTGAGTGAGGTGGTCTAGGAGCTACAACCACCAGGATGGTGAGTGAGGTGGTCCAGGAGCTACAACCACCAGGATGGTGAGTGAGGTGGTCTAGGAGCTACAACCACCAGGATGGTGAGTGAGGTGGTCCAGGAGCTACAACCACCAGGATGGTGAGTGAGGTGGTCTAGGAGCTACAACCACCAGGATGGTGAGTGAGGTGGTCCAGGAGCTACAACCACCAGGATGGTGAGTGAGGTGGTCCAGGAGCTACAACCACCAGGATGGTGAGTGAGGTGGTCTAGGAGCTTCAACCACCAGGATGGTGAGTGAGGTGGTCCAGGAGGTACAACAACCAGGATGGTGAGTGAGGTGCTCTAAGAGGTACAACCACCAGGATGGTGAGTGAGGTGGTCCAGGAGCTACAGCCACCAGGATGGTGAGTGAGGTGGTCCAGGAGCTACTACCACCAGGATGGTGAGTGAGGTGGTCTAGGAGCTACAACCAACAGGATGGTGAGTGAGGTGGTCCAGGAGCTACAACAACCAGGATGGTGAGTGAGGTGGTCCAGGAGCTACAACCTCCAGGATGGTGAGTGAGGTGGTCCAGGAGCTACAACCACCAGGATGGTGAGTGAGGTGGTCCAGGAGCTACAACCACCAGGATGGTGAGTGAGGTGGTCCAGGAGCTACAACCACCAGGATGGTGAGTGAGGTTGTCCAGGAGCTACAACCACCAAGATGGTGAGTGACGTGGTCCAGGAGCTACAACCACCAGGATGGTGAGTGAGGTGGTCCAGGAGCTACAACCACCAGGATGGTGAGTGAGGTGGTCCAGGAGCTACAACCACCAGGATGGTGAGTGACGTGGTCCAGGAGCTACAACCACCAGGATGGTGAGTGAGGTGGTCCAGGAGCTACAACCACCAGGATGGTGAGTGAGGTGGTCTAGGAGCTACAACCACCAGGATGGTGAGTGAGGTGGTCCAGGAGCTACAACCACCAGGATGGTGAGTGAGGTGGTCCAGGAGCTACAACCACCAGGATGGTGAGTGAGGTGGTCCAGGAGCTACAACCACCAGGATGGTGAGTGAGGTGGTCCAGGAGCTACAACCACCAGGATGGTGAGTGAGGTGGTCCAGGAGCTACAACCACCAGGATGGTGAGTGAGGTGGTCCAGGAGCTACAACCACCAGGATGGTGAGTGAGGTGGTCCAGGAGCTACAACCACCAGGATGGTGAGTGACGTGGTCCAGGAGCTACAACCACCAGGATGGTGAGTGAGGTGGTCCAGGAGCTACAACCACCAGGATGGTGAGTGAGGTGGTCTTGGAGCTACAACCACCAGGATGGTGAGTGAGGCGGTCCAGGAGCTACAACCACCAGGATGGTGAGTGAGGTGGTCCAGGAGTTACAACCACCAGGATGGTGAGTGAGGTGGTCCAGGAGCTACAACCTCCAGGATGGTGAGTGAGGTGGTCCAGGAGCTACAACCACCAGGATGGTGAGTGAGGTTATCCAGGAGCTACAACCACCAGGATGGTTAGTGACGTGGTCCAGGAGCTACAAGCACCATGATGGTGAGTGGCGTGGTCCAGTAGCTACAAATACCAGGATGGTGAGTGAGGTGGTCCAGGAGCTAGAACCACCAGGATGGTGAGTGACGTGGTCCAGGAGCTACAACCACCAGGATGGTGAGTGAGGTGGTCCAGGAGCTACAACCACCAGGATGGTGAGTGAGGTGGTCTAGGAGCTACAACCACCGGGATGGTGAGTGAGGTGGTCCAGGAGCTACAACCACCAGGATGGTGAGAGAGGTGGTCTAGGAGCTACAACCACCAGGATGGTGAGTGAGGTTGTCCAGGAGCTACAACAACCAGGATGGTGAGTGAGGTGGTCTAGGAGCTACAACCACCAGGATGGTGAGTGAGGTGGTCCAGGAGCTACAACCACCAGGATGGTGAGTGAGGTGGTCCAGGAGCTACAACCACCAGGATGGTGAGTGAGGTGGTCTAGGAGCTACAACCACCGGGATGGTGAGTGAGGTGGTCCAGGAGCTACAACCACCAGGATGGTGAGTGAGGTGGTTCAGGAGCTACAACCACCAGGATGGTGAGTGAGGTGGTCTAGGAGCTTCAACCACCAGGATGGTGAGTGAGGTGGTCCAGGAGGTACAACAACCAGGATTGTGAGTGAGGTGCTCTAAGAGGTACAACCACCAGGATGGTGAGTGAGGTGGTCCAGGAGCTACAGCCACCAGGATGGTGAGTGAGGTGGTCCAGGAGCTACTACCACCAGGATGGTGAGTGAGGTGGTCTAGGAGCTACAACCAACAGGATGGTGAGTGAGGTGGTCCAGGAGCTACAACAACCAGGATGGTGAGTGAGGTGGTCCAGGAGCTACAACCTCCAGGATGGTGAGTGAGGTGGTCCAGGAGCTACAACCACCAGGATGGTGAGTGAGGTTGTCCAGGAGCTACAACCACCAAGATGGTGAGTGACGTGGTCCAGGAGCTACAAGCACCAGGATGGTGAGTGGCGTGGTCCAGTAGCTACAACCACCAGGATGGTGAGTGAGGTGGTCCAGGAGCTAGAACCACCAGGATGGTGAGTGACGTGGTCCAGGAGCTACAACCACCAGGATGGTGAGTGAGGTGGTCCAGGAGCTACAACCACCAGGATGGTGAGTGAGGTGGTCCAGGAGCTACAACCACCACGATGGTGAGCGAGGTGGTCTAGGAGCTACAACCACCAGGATGGTGAGTGAGGTGGTCTAGGAGCTACAACCACCAGGATGGTGAGTGAGGTGGTCCAAGAGCTACAACCACCAGGATGTTGAGTGAGGTGGTCCAGGAGCTACAACCAACAGGATGGTGAGTGAGATGGTCCAGGAGCTACAACCACCAGGATGGTGAGTGAGGTGGTGCAGGAGCTACAACCACCAGGAGGGTGAGTGAAGTGGTCCAGGAGCTACAACCACCAGGAGGGTGAGTGAGCGGGTCCAGGAGCTGCAACCACCAGGATGGTGTGTGAGGTGGTCCAGGAGCTACAACCACCAGGATGGTGAGTGAGGTGGTCCAGGAGCTACAACCACCAGGATTGTGAGTGAGGTGGTCCAGGAGCTACAACTACCTGGATGGTGAGTGAGGTGGTCCAGGAGCTACAACCACCAGGATGGTGAGTGAGATGGTCCAGGAGCTACAACCACCAGGATGGTGAGTGAGGTGGTGCAGGAGCTACAACCACCAGGAGGATGAGTGAGGTGGTCCAGGAGCTACAACCACCAGGAGGGTGAGTGAGGTGGTCCAGGAGCTACAACCACCAGGATGGTGAGTGAGGTGATCCAGGAGCTACAACCACCAGGATGGTGAGTGAGGTGGTCCAGGAGCTACAACCACCAGGATGGTGAGTGAGGTGGTCTAGGAGCTACAACCACCAGGATTGTGTGTGAGGTGGTCCAGGAGCTACAACAACCAGGATGGTGAGTGAGGTGGGCAAGGAGCTACAACCACCAGGATTGTGAGTGAGGTGGTCCAGGAGCTACAACCACCAAGATGGTGAGTGAGGTGGTCCAGGAGCTACAACCACCAGGATGGTGAGTGAGGTGGCCCAGGAGCTACAACCACCAGGATGATGAGTGAGGTGGTCCAGGAGCTACAACCACCAGGATGGTGAGTGAGGTGGTCCTGGAGCTACAACCACCAGGATGGTGAGTGAGGTGGTCCAGGAGCTACAACCACCAGGATTGTGAGTGAGGTGGTCCAGGAGCTACAACCACTAGGATGGTGAGTGACGTGGTCCAGGAGCTACAACCACCAGGATGGTGAGTGAGGTGGTCTAGGAGCTACAACCACTAGGATGGTGAGTGAGGTGGTCCAGGAGCTACAACCACCAGGACGGTGAGTGAGGTGGTCCAGGAGCTACAACCACCAGGATGGTGAGTGAGGTGGTCCAGGAGCTACAACCACCAGGAGGGTGAGTGAGGGGTTCCAGGAGCTACAACCACCAGGATGGTGAGAGAGGTGGTCCAGGAGCTACAACCACCAGGATGGTGAGTGAGGTGGTCCAGGAGCTACAACCACCAGGATTGTGAGTGAGGTGGTCCAGGAGCTACAACCACCTGGATGGTGAGTGAGGTGGTCTAGGAGCTTCAACCACCGGGATGGTGAGTGAGGTGCTCTAAGAGGTACAACCACCAGGATGGTGAGTGAGGTGGTCCAGGAGCTACAACCACCAGGATGGTGAGTGAGGTGGTCCAGGAGCTACAACCACCAGGATGGTGAGTGAGGTGGTCTAGGAGCTACAACCAACAGGATGGTGAGTGAGGTGGTCCAGGAGCTACAACCACCAGGATGGTGAGTGAGGTGGTCCAGGAGCTACAACCTCCAGGACGGTGAGTGAGGTGGTCCAGGAGCTACAACCACCAGGATGGTGAGTGAGGTTGTCCAGGAGCTACAACCACCAAGATGGTGAGTGACGTGGTCCAGGAGCTACAAGCACCAGGATGGTGAGTGGCGTGGTCCAGTAGCTACAACCACCAGGATGGTGAGTGAGGTGGTCCAGGAGCTAGAACCACCAGGATGGTGAGTGACGTGGTGCAGGAGCTACAACCACCAGGATGGTGAGTGAGGTGGTCCAGGAGCTACAACCACCAGGATGTTGAGTGAGTTGGTCCAGGAGCTACAACCACCAGGATGGTGAGAGAGGTGGTCTAGGGGCTACAACCACCAGGATGGTGAGTGAGGTGGTCCAGGAGCTACAACAACCAGGATGGTGAGTGAGGTGGTCTAGGAGCTACAACCACCAGGATGGTGAGTGAGGTGGTCCAGGAGCTACAACCACCAGGATGGTGAGTGAGGTGGTCTAGGAGCTACAACCACCAGGATGGTGAGTGAGGTGGTCCAGGAGCTACAACCACCAGGATGGTGAGTGAGGTGGTCCAGGAGCTACAACCACCAGGATGGTGAGTGAGGTGGTCTAGGAGCTTCAACCACCAGGATGGTGAGTGAGGTGGTCCAGGAGGTACAACAACCAGGATGGTGAGTGAGGTGCTCTAAGAGGTACAACCACAAGGATGGTGAGTGAGGTGGTCCAGGAGCTACAGCCACCAGGATGGTGAGTGAGGTGGTCCAGGAGCTACTACCACCAGGATGGTGAGTGAGGTGGTCTAGGAGCTACAACCAACAGGATGGTGAGTGAGGTGGTCCAGGAGCTACAACAACCAGGATGGTGAGTGAGGTGGTCCAGGAGCTACAACCTCCAGGATGGTGAGTGAGGTGGTCCAGGAGCTACAACCACCAGGATGGTGAGTGAGGTTGTCCAGGAGCTACAACCACCAAGATGGTGAGTGACGTGGTCCAGTAGCTACAACCCCCAGGATGGTGAGTGAGGTGGTCCAGGAGCTAGAACCACCATTATGGTGAGTGACGTGGTCCAGGAACTACAACCACCAGGATGGTGAGTGAGGTGGTCCAGGAGCTACAACCACCAGGATGGTGAGAGAGGTGGTCTAGGAGCTACAACCACCAGGATGGTGAGTGAGGTGGTCCAGGAGCTACAACAACCAGGATGGTGAGTGAGGTGGTCTAGGAGCTACAACCACCAGGATGGTGTGTGAGGTGGTCCAGGAGCTACAACCACCAGGATGGTGAGTGAGGTGGTCTAGGAGCTACAACCACCAGGATGGTGAGTGAGGTGGTCCAGGAGCTACAACCACCAGGATGGTGAGTGAGGTGGTCCAGGAGCTACAACCACCAGGATGGTGAGTGAGGTTGTCCAGGAGCTACAACCACCAAGATGGTGAGTGACGTGGTCCAGGAGCTAAAAGCACCAGGATGGTGAGTGGCGTGGTCCAGTAGCTACAACCACCAGGATGGTGAGTGAGGTGGTCTTGGAGCTACAACCACCAGGATGGTGAGTGAGGCGGTCCAGGAGCTACAACCACCAGGATGGTGAGTGAGGTGGTCCAGGAGCTACAACCACCACGATGGTGAGCGAGGTGGTCTAGGAGCTACAACCACCAGGATGGTGAGTGAGGTGGTCTAGGAGCTACAACCACCAGGATGGTGAGTGAGGTGGTCCAAGAGCTACAACCACCAGGATGTTGAGTGAGGTGGTCCAGGAGCTACAACCAACAGGATGGTGAGTGAGATGGTCCAGGAGCTACAACCACCTGGAGGGTGAGTGAAGTGGTCCAGGAGCTACAACCACCAGGAGGGTGAGTGAAGTGGTCCAGGAGCTACAACCACCAGGAGGGTGAGTGAGGGGGTCCAGGAGCTGCAACCACCAGGATGGTGTGTGAGGTGGTCCAGGAGCTACAACCACCAGGATGGTGAGTGAGGTGGTCCAGGAGCTACAACCACCAGGATTGTGAGTGAGGTGGTCCAGGAGCTACAACTACCTGGATGGTGAGTGAGGTGGTCCAGGAGCTACAACCACCAGGATGGTGAGTGAGATGGTCCAGGAGCTACAACCACCAGGATGGTGAGTGAGGTGGTGCAGGAGCTACAACCACCAGGAGGATGAGTGAGGTGGTCCAGGAGCTACAACCACCAGGAGGGTGAGTGAGGTGGTCCAGGAGCTACAACCACCAGGATGGTGAGTGAGGTGATCCAGGAGCTACAACCACCAGGATGGTGAGTGAGGTGGTCCAGGAGCTACAACCACCAGGATGGTGAGTGAGGTGGTCTAGGAGCTACAACCACCAGGATTGTGTGTGAGGTGGTCCAGGAGCTACAACAACCAGGATGGTGAGTGAGGTGGGCTAGGAGCTACAACCACCAGGATTGTGAGTGAGGTGGTCCAGGAGCTACAACCACCAGGATGGTGAGTGAGGTGGTCCAGGAGCTACAACCACCAGGATGGTGAGTGAGGTGGCCCAGGAGCTACAACCACCAGGATGATGAGTGAGGTGGTCCAGGAGCTACAACCACCAGGATGGTGAGTGAGGTGGTCCAGGAGCTACAACCACCAGGATGGTGAGTGAGGTGGTCCAGGAGCTACAACCACCAGGATTGTGAGTGAGGTGGTCCAGGAGCTACAACCACTAGGATGGTGAGTGACGTGATCCAGGAGCTACAACCACCAGGATGGTGAGTGAGATGGTCCAGGAGCAACAACCAACAGGATGGTGAGTGAGGTGGTCCAGGAGCTACAACCACCAGGACGGTGAGTGAGGTGGTCCAGGAGCTACAACCACCAGGATGGTGAGTGAGGTGGTCCAGGAGCTACAACCACAAGGAGGGTGAGTGAGTGAGGTGGTCCAGGAGCTGCAACCACCAGGATGGTGAGTGAGGTGGTCCTGGAGCTGCAACCACAAGGATGGTGAGTGAGGTGGTCCAGGAGCTACAACCACCAGGATGGTGAGTGAGGTGGTCCAGGAGCTACAACCACCAGGATGGTGAGTGAGGTGGTCCAGGAGCTACAACCACCAGGATGGTGAGTGAGGTGGTCCAGGAGCTACAACCACCAGGATGGTGAGTGATGTGGTCCCGGAGCTACAACCACCAGGATGGTGAGTGAGGTGGTCCAGGAGCTACACCCACCAGGATGGGAGTGAGGTGGTCCAGGAGCTACAACCACCAGGATGGTGAGTGAGGTGGTCCTGGAGCTGCAACCACCAGGATGGTGAGTGAGATGGTCCAGGAGCTACAACCACCAGGATGGTGAGTGAGGTGGTCCAGGAGCTACAACCACCAGGAGGATGAGTGAGGTGGTCCAGGAGCTATAACAACCAGGATGGTGAGTGAGGTGGTCCAGGAGCTACAACCACCAGGATGGTGAGTGAGGTGGTCCAGGAGCTACAACCACCAGGATGGTGAGTGAGGTGGTCCAGGAGCTACAACCACCAGGATGGTGAGTGAGGTGGTCCAGGAGCTACAACCACCACCATGGTGAGTGAGGTGGTCCAGGAGCTACAACCACCAGGATGGTGAGTGAGGTGGTCCAGGAACTACACCCACCAGGTTGGGAGTGAGGTGGTCCAGGAGCTACAACCACCAGGATGGTGAGTGAGGTGGTCCAGGAGCTACAACCACCAGGATGGTGAGTGAGGTGGTCCAGGAGCTACAACCACCAGGATGGGAGTGAGGTGGTCCAGGAGCTACAACCACCAGGATGGTGAGTGAGGTGGTCCAGGAGCTACAACCACCAGGAGGGTGAGTGAGGTGGTCAAGGAGGTACAACCACCAGGATGGTGAGTGAGGTGGTCCAGGAGCTACAACCACCAGGATGGTGAGTGAGGTGGTCAAGGATCTACAACCACCGGGATGGTGAGTGAGGTGGTCCAGGAGCTACAACAACCAGGATGGTGAGTGAGGTGGTCCAGGAGCTACAACCACCAGGATAGTGAGTGAGGTGGTCCAGGGGCTACAACCACCAGGATGGTGAGTGAGGTGGTCCAAGAGCTACAACAACCAGGATGGGAGTGAGGTGGTCCAGGAGCTACAACCACCAGGATTGTGAGTGAGGTGGTCCAGGAGCTACAACCACCAGGATGGTGAGTGAGTGAGGTGGTCCAGGAGCTACAACCACCAGGATGGTGAGTGAGGTGGTTCAGGAGCTACAACCACCAGGATGGTGAGTGAGGTGGTCCAGGAGCTACAACCACCAGGATGGTGAGTGAGGTGGTCCAGGAGCTACAACCACCAGGATGGTGAGTGAGGTGGTCCCGGAGCTACAACCACCAGGATGGTTAGTGAGGTGGTCCAGGAGCTACACCCACCAGGATGGTGAGTGAGGTGGTCCAGGAGCTACAACCACCAGGATGGTGAGTGAGGTGGTCCTGGAGCTGCAACCACCAGGATGGTGAGTGAGGTGGTCCAGGAGCTACAACCACCAGGATGGTGAGTGAGGTGGTCCAGGAGCTACAACCACCAGGATGGTGAGTGAGGTGGTCCAGGAGCTACAACCACCAGGATGGTGAGTGAGGTGGTCCAGGAGCTACAACCACCAGGATGGTGAGTGAGGTGGTCCAGGAGCTACAACCACCAGGATGGTGAGTGAGGTGGTCCCGGAGCTACAACCACCAGGATGGTGAGTGAGGTGGTCCAGGAGCTACACCCACCAGGATGGGAGTGAGGTGGTCCAGGAGCTACAACCACCAGGATGGTGAGTGAGGTGGTCCTGGAGCTACAACCACCAGGATGGTGAGTGAGATGGTCCAGGAGCTACACCCACCAGGATGGTGAGTGAGGTGGTCCAGGAGCTACAACCACCAGGATGGTGAGTGAGGTGGTCCAGGAGCAATAACCAACAGGATAGTGAGTGAGATGGTCCAGGAGCTACAACCACCAGGATGGTGAGTGAGGTGGTCCAGGAGCTACAACCACCAGGATGGTGAGTGAGGTGGTCCAGGAGCTACAACAACCAGGATGGTGAGTGAGGTGGTCCAGGAGCTACAACCACCAGGATGGTGAGTGAGGTGGTCCAGGAGCTACAACCACCATGATGGTGAGTGAGGTGGTCCAGGAGCTACAACCACCAGGACAGTGAGTGAGGTGGTCCAGGAGCTACAACAACCAGAATGGTGTGTGAGGTGGTCCAGGAGCTACAACCACCAGGATGGTGAGTGAGGTGGTCCAGGAGCTACACCCACCAGGATGGTGAGTGAGGTGGTCCAGTAGCTACAACCACCATGATGGTGAGTGAGGAGGTCCAGGAGCTACAACCACCATGATGGTGAGTGAGGTGGTCCAGGAGCTACAACCACCAGGATGGTGAGTGAGGTGGTCCAGGAGCTACAACCACCAGGATGGTGAGTGAGGTGGTCCAGGAGCTACAACCACCAGGATGGTGAGTGAGGTGGTCCAGGAGCTACAACCACCAGGATGGTGAGTGAGGTGGTCCAGGAGCTACAACCACCAGGATGGTGAGTGAGGTTGTCCAGGAGCTACAACCACCAGGATGGTGAGTGAGGTGGTCCAGGAGCTACAACCACCAGGAGGGTGAGTGAGGTGGTCCAGGAGCTACAACCACCAGGATGGTGAGTGAGGTGGTCCAGGAGCTACAACCACCAGGATGGTGAGTGAGGTGGTCCAGGAGCTACAACCACCAGGAGGGTGAGTGAGGTGGTCCAGGAGCTATAACAACCAGGATGGTGAGTGAGGTGGTCCAGGAGCTACAACCACCAGGATGGTGAGTGAGGTGGTCCAGGAGCTACAACAACCAGGATGGTGAGTTAGGTGGTCCAGGAGCTACAACCACCTAGATGGTGAGTGAGGTGGTGCAGGAGCTACAACCACCAGGATGGTGAGTGAGGTGGTCCAGGAGCTACAACCACCAGGATGGTGAGTGAGGTGGTCCAGGAGCTACAACCACCTAGATGGTGAGTGAGGTGGTCCAGGAGCTACAACCACCAGGATGGTGAGTGAGGTGGTCCAGGAGCTACAACCACCAGGATGGTGAGTGAGGTGGTCCAGGAGCTACAACCACCAAGATGGTGAGTGAGGTGGTCCAGGAGCTACAACCACCAGGATGGTGAGTCCATCAATGTTGTTTTTGTATTACTTTAATTGTTGATTGTAAGATTCTTGATTGATGGTGATGGTGATGGTAGTAGTGATGATGGTGATGGTTGCAACAGTGATGGTGGTGGTTGCAACAATGCTTGTGGTGGTTGTAACAATGATGGTGGTAGTGTTGTAGATCATCAACAGACAACAACAGTAGTGTCATCATCAACAGGTACCGGCAGATCTGGTGTGAGAACAGTTCAGTAACAGTGGCGGGCATCCTTGTCATGATCCATCACCTGCATCACCGCAGTGTTAAGACGGAGCGTGTGGCAGTAAACACCAGTGGCATCACACAACAACAGCAGCACAAGCTGCGCTCCCTGGCTAAGTCAACACTCAACTGTGACTTACTAATGTGAGTGTCTGTGTTACTTGTGTTATTATCCTCTTAATGGTAGCAGCTATATTCATGGTAGCTACCATCATCGCAGCTTCCTTCATGGTAGCCGCAATATTCATGACAGCTAACATCATGGTACCTGTTATATTTATGATAACTATCATCATGGTAACTTCATTCATGGTGGCAGCTACTTTCATGATAGCTACCATCATGGTAACTATCTTCATGGTAGCTGTTATATTCTTGATTGCAACTATCATAGTAACTACGATAATGGTAGTGGTTATGTTCATGATAGCTGCCATTATGGTAACTACCCTCATGGTAGCTATTATATTCATAATCTCCCTCATGGGAAGTTCCTTGACGCTGGTGAGGGGCTCTTGATCCAGGGAATTGAATCAATGCACCAGTTCCCTGAATTAAGCCTGAATACCTTCCATCCCCCACAGGCGCTGTTTAATCCTACGGGTTTAGCGCTCCCCTTTGATTATAATAATATAATTACAATATATTCATAATAGCTACCATCATGGTAACGCCTTCATTCATATCTATGATCATGGGAATTACAATTATGGTAGCAGCTATATTCATGTTAATAAAGTTGGTAGAATTACCGACAATATGTAAAGTAAAAGGACACAAGTGCAACTAATGTGACATTTATTGTGGCAACGTTTCGCTCTCCAGGAGCTTTATCAAGCCATTACAAACAATACATGGACACAGAGGGTATATAAAGGCTCAGAGTGAGGTGAATACTAGTAAGGTACCATTTCGATGTTCACTAGTGGTAGTAGTAGTAGTAGTAGTAGTGGTAGTGACAAAAGTAATACAATATGGTAGAGCAATTAATTCGTACATGAGTAAAAGGATATAAAAGCTATTACTTGGGTAACATAAAAATAGGTTGGACAAATATAAACTGGAATGAGGCAGGTTGTTTCAGTGTTCACTCTCTGTGCTTTGTGTAGTATAACAGGAGAGACTATGTGATGGCAGGGTTTACTGTTTTCAGGAGGATTCTTGCTAAGACTTCGGAGATGGTGAAGCTGCCGTTGTTTTGTTTAATTGTATTCGAAACAGCGATCAGTGCTGATTCAAGGCACTTGCGTGTGCGGAAATTAGTTTCTTTTATCACTAATTGGGCGTCTCTGAATTTCATAAGATGATTGGTGGAATTTCGGTGTTGTACACAGGCGTTGTTTAAGTTGTCGTTCCTACATGCGTATATGTGTTCATTGAGGCGGGTGTCGAGGTTTCTTGCTGTTTCACCTACGTAGATCTTGTCACAGCCTCCACAGGGTATAGTGTAAACTCCTGCATTGACTGGTTCGTGGTGCTTGGGTTTTGTCCTGGTTAGATCCTTTATTGAAGTGGTAGAAGCGATGGCGACTCTGGTGTTAGCTTGTGAAAGTACTTTTGAGACGTTTAGTGCAACCTGGCTGTTGGGAAGAATTATAACTTTGTTGGGAGCGGTGTTGATGCGTGGAGAATTGATGATCTGAAGAGCTCTTTTCTTGCAGTCTTTGATGAAAAAAGAAGGAAATTGTAACTCAGTGAATGTTTGGTGAATGTAAGTACATTCCTCGTCAAGAAACTCAGGACTACAAATTCGGTATGCTCTTAGGAAAAACCCGATGATGATGCCTCTTTTGGTCTTGGTATCTTGACTGGAATAGAAGTGTGTGAGATCATTTTTATTGGTGGGTTTCCGATAAACTTGAAATCTTAGGTTGTTGTCTACTTTGTGAATGAGGACGTCGAGGAAAGGTAGCTTGTCATTGGACTCTTCTTCTAGTGTAAACTGAATCGCTGGTTCAACTGCGTTGAGCCTTGCCTGAAGATCCCGTACATCAGAACGTTTTGGAGTTATTACGAGGACATCGTCCACGTAACGTAACCAAGTGACGCTTGAAGGGATGATGTTGGCGAAGTGTTCGGACTCTAGGTGTTCCATGTATAAGTTGGCTAGGACGGCACTTATTGGGGACCCCATTCCCATGCCGTAGGTTTGTTTGTAGAGCTTGTTATTGAAGGAAAAACAGTTGAAGTTAACACAGAGTTCAATCAAGTCAACAAAATCTCCGGGAGGTAAAGGAAGATTAAGGTCCTGGTTGACTTTACGTCGTAGAACCTCGATGGCTTTTTTGGTAGGTACTTTTGTGAAGAGGGAAGTCACATCCAAACTGCTTAGTTTCTTGTTACGGATGGAGAGGTTACGGATGCGGTTGAGAAGATCGCCTGAGTGTTTAAGATGAGCGGGGCTGATGGTCCCCAGAAGGCAGGAAAGATGTTTGGCAAGAACTCCGGCTAGTTTGTGTGGAGCACTGCCTATTCCTGACGTGATTGGTCTGAGAGGAATATTGTGTTTATGGGTCTTGGGTAAACCATACATGTGTGCTGGTTTAGGGTTGCTTGGTAACAAGTACAGAAGTTTCTTCCCTTCTCTAGTGCGTTTGAGTATTCGTCTGGTTTTGTATAGAAAGTCTTTGGTGAGCGTCTCCCACTGTTGAGTGCTGATGGGTTCGTATGTAGAATGATCATTCAAAAGGTCCATCATTTTAGTGTTGTAGTCACTGGTGTTGAGTATGACGACTCCACCTCCTTTGTCGGCGGTGGTGACGATAATGTTGGGGTCGTTGGCGAGGTCCTTAAGGGCAGTGATGTATCTTCTAGGAAGATTAGAAGAAGAAGGTTCACATAAAGCTGCAGTGAGAAGGCCCTGTATATAACCCTTCTGGAAGTTGCTGTCACTGTGTCTATGGTTCCTGGTAACAAGATTGAGTTGATAGTTAGGTTTGCGTATGTTGGTGGTAAATTTGAGTCCCAGACTCAACCAACATACGCAAACCTAACTATCAACTCTAGTGAACATCGAAATGGTACCTCACTAGTATTCACCTCACTCTGAGCCTTTATATACCCTCTGTGTCCATGTATTGTTTGTAATGGCTTGATAAAGCTCCTGGAGAGCGAAACGTTGCCACAATAAATGTCACATTAGTTGCACTTGTGTCCTTTTACTTTATATATTCATGTTAACTACCAACATGGTAGTTATATTCATGGTAGCTGCTACTTTCATGATAACTACCATCATGGTAGCTGTTATATTTATGATAGCTACAATCATGATACCTGCTATATTCAAAATAGCTACCATCATGGTAATTACCATCGTGGTTGCCGTTATCTTCATGACAGCTACCATTATGGTAGCTGCCTTCACGGAATCTGTTATATTCATAATAGCTGCTATCAAGGTTGCTACCATCATGGTAATTGCTCTATTCTAGGTGGAGAGTGTTGTCAGTGTGGACAGTGTTGTCATTGAGGACAGTGTTGTCAGTGAGGACAGTGTTGTCAGTGAGGACAGTGTTGTCAGTGAGGACAGTGTTGTCAGTGAGGACAGTGTTGTCAGTGAGGACAGTGTTGTCAGTGTGGACAGTGTTGTCATTGAGGACAGTGTTGTCAGTGAGGACAGTGTTGTCAGTGTGGACAGTGTTGTCATTGAGGACAGTGTTGTCAGTGTGGACAGTGTTGTCAGTGAGGACAGTGTTGTCAGTGTGGACAGTGTTGTCATTGAGGACAGTGTTGTCAGTGAGGACAGTGTTGTCAGTGTGGACAGTGCTGCCAGTGTGGACAGTGTTGTCAGTGTGGACAGTGTTGTCAGTGTGGACAGTGCTGCCAGTGTGGACAGTGTTGTCAGTGTGGACAGTGTTGCCAGTGAGGACAGTGTTGTCAGTGTGGACAGTGCTGCCAGTATGGACAGTGTTGTCAGTGAGGAGAGTGTTGTCAGTGAGGACAGCGTTGCCAGTGTGGACAGTGCTGCCAGTGTGGAAAGTGTTGTCAGTGAGGACAGTGTTGCCAGTGTGGACAGTGTTGTCAGGATGGACAGTGTTGTCAGGATGGACAGTGTTGTCAGGGTGGACAGTGTTGTCAGTGAGGACAGTGTTGCCAGTGTGGACAGTGTTGTCAGGATGGACAGTGTTGTCAGGATGGACAGTGTTGTCAGGGTGGACAGTGTTGCCAGTGGGGACAGTGTTGTCAGTAAGGACAGTGTTGTCAGTGTGGACAATGTTGTCAGTGTGGACAGTGTTGTCAGTGTGGACAGTGTTGCCAGTGAGGATAGTGTTGTCAGTGTGGACAGTGCTGCCAGTGTGGACAGTGTTGTCAGTGAGGACAGTGTTGTCAGTGAGGACAGTGTTGTCAGTGAGGACAGTGTTGTCAGTGAGGACAGTGTTGTCAGTGAGGACAGTGTTGTCAGTGTGGACAGTGTTGTCATTGAGGACAGTGTTGTCAGTGAGGACAGTGTTGTCAGTGTGGACAGTGTTGTCATTGAGGACAGTGTTGTCAGTGTGGACAGTGTTGTCAGTGAGGACAGTGTTGTCAGTGTGGACAGTGTTGTCATTGAGGACAGTGTTGTCAGTGAGGACAGTGTTGTCAGTGTGGACAGTGCTGCCAGTGTGGACAGTGTTGTCAGTGTGGACAGTGTTGTCAGTGTGGACAGTGCTGCCAGTGTGGACAGTGTTGTCAGTGTGGACAGTGTTGCCAGTGAGGACAGTGTTGTCAGTGTGGACAGTGCTGCCAGTATGGACAGTGTTGTCAGTGAGGAGAGTGTTGTCAGTGAGGACAGCGTTGCCAGTGTGGACAGTGCTGCCAGTGTGGAAAGTGTTGTCAGTGAGGACAGTGTTGCCAGTGTGGACAGTGTTGTCAGGATGGACAGTGTTGTCAGGATGGACAGTGTTGTCAGGATGGACAGTGTTGTCAGGGTGGACAGTGTTGTCAGTGAGGACAGTGTTGCCAGTGTGGACAGTGTTGTCAGGATGGACAGTGTTGTCAGGATGGACAGTGTTGTCAGGGTGGACAGTGTTGCCAGTGGGGACAGTGTTGTCAGTAAGGACAGTGTTGTCAGTGTGGACAATGTTGTCAGTGTGGACAGTGTTGTCAGTGTGGACAGTGTTGCCAGTGAGGATAGTGTTGTCAGTGTGGACAGTGCTGCCAGTGTGGACAGTGTTGTCAGTGAGGACAGTGTTGCCAGTGTGGACAGTGCTGCCAGTGTGGAAAGTGTTGTCAGTGAGGACAGTGTTGTCAGTGAGGACAGTGTAGCCAGTGTGGACAGTGTTGTCAGGATGGACAGTGTTGTCAGGGTGGACAGTGTTGCCAGTAAGGACAGTGTTGTCAGTAAGGACAGTGTTGTCAGTGTGGACAGTGTTGTCAGGGTGGACAGTGTTGCCAGTGGGGACAGTGTTGTCAGTAAGGACAGTGTTGTCAGTGTGGACAATGTTGTCAGTGTGGACAGTGTTGTCAGTGTGGACAGTGTTGCCAGTGAGGATAGTGTTGTCAGTGTGGACAGTGCTGCCAGTGTGGACAGTGTTGTCAGTGAGGACAGTGTTGCCAGTGTGGACAGTGCTGCCAGTGTGGAAAGTGTTGTCAGTGAGGACAGTGTTGTCAGTGAGGACAGTGTAGCCAGTGTGGACAGTGTTGTCAGGATGGACAGTGTTGTCAGGGTGGACAGTGTTGCCAGTAAGGACAGTGTTGTCAGTAAGGACAGTGTTGTCAGTGTGGACAGTGTTGTCAGGGTGGACAGTGTTGTCAGGGTGGACAGTGTTGCCAGTGAGGACAGTGTTGTCAGAAAGGACAGTGTTGTCAGAAAGGACAGTGTTGTCAGGGTGGACAGTGTTGTCAGGGTGGACAGTGTTGCCAGTGAGGACAATGTTGTCAGTAAGGACAGTGTTGTCAGTGTGGACAGTGTTGTCAGGATGGACAGTGTTGTCAGGGTGGACAGTGTTGTCAGGGTGGACAGTGTTGCCAGTGAGGACAGTGTTGCCAGTGAGGACAGTGTTGTCAGGGTGGAGAGTGTTGACAATGAGGACAGTGTTGTCAGGGTGGACAGTGTTGTCAGGGTGGACAGTGTTGTCAGGGTGGACAGTGTTGCCAGTGAGGAGAGTGTTTTCAGGGTGGACAGTGTTGCCAGTGAGGACAGTGTTGCCAGTGAGGACAGTGTTGTCAGGATGGACAGTGTTGTCAGGGTGGACAGTGTTGCCAGTGAGGACAGTGTTGCCATTGAGGACAGCGTTGTCAGGGTGGACAGTGTTGCCAATAAGGACAGTGTTGTCAGTGTGGACAGTGTTGTCAGTGTGGACAGTGTTGTCAGGGTGGACAGTGTTGTCAAGGTGGACAGTGTTGCCAGTGAGGACAGTGTTGCCAGGGTGAACAGTGTTGCCAGTGAGAACAGTGTTGTCAGGGTGGACAGTGTTGCCAGTGAGGACAGAGTTGTCGAGGTGGACAGTGTTGCCAGTGAGAACAGTGCTGTCAGAGTGGACAGTGTTGTCAGTGTGGACAGTGTTGTCTTGCTGGTCTGGTGTGGGTGGCATCCTGGGTGTTATTGGACTGGTGTGGGTGGCATCCAGGGTGTTATTGGACTGGTGTGGGTGGCATCCTGGGTGTTATTGGACTGGTGTGGGTAGCATCCTGGGTGTTATTGGACTGGTGTGGGTGGCATCCTGGGTGTTAGTGGACTGGTGTGGGTGGCATCCTGGGTGTTATTGGACTGGTGTGGGTGGCATCCTGGGTGTTATTGGACTGGTGTGGGTGGCATCCAGGGTGTTAGTGGACTGGTGTGGGTGGCATCCTGGGTGTTATTGGACTGGTGTGGGTGGCTTCCTCGGTGTTATTGGACTGGTGTGGGTGGCATCCTGGGTGTTATTGGACTGGTGTGGGTGGCATCTTGGGTGTTAGTGGACTGGTGTGGGTGGCATCCTGGGTGTTATTGGACTTGTGCGGGTGGCATCCTGGGTGTTAGTTGACTGTTGTGGGTGGAAACCTAGGTGTAAGTGGACTGGAGTGTGTGGCATCCTGGGTGTTAATGGACTGGTGTGAGTGGCATCCTGGGTGTTAGTGGACTGTTGTGGGTGGAAACCTAGGTGTAAGTGGACTGGTGTGGGTCACATCCTGGGTGTTAATGGACTGATTTGGAGTATACAGGCTGCTACACTATTAACATTACAGTATACAGGCAGGTACAGTATTAACATTACAGTATACAGGCAGCTACAGTATTAACATTCCAGTATACAGGCAGCTACAGTATTAACATTACAGTATACAGGCAGCTACAGTATTAACATTACAGTATACAGGCAGCTACAGTATTAACATTACAGTATACAGGCAGCTACAGTATAAACATTACAGTATACAGGCAGCTACAGTATAAACATTACAGTATACAGGCAGCTACAGTATAAACATTACAGTATACAGGCAGCTACAGTATTAACATTACAGTATACAGGCAGCTACACTGTTAACAGTACAGTATACAGGCAGCTACAGTATTAACATTACAGTATACAGGCAGCTACACTGTTAACAGTACAGTATACAGGCAGCTACAGTATTAACATTACAGTATACAGGCAGCTACAGTATTAACATTACAGTATACAGGCAGCTACAGTATTAACATTACAGTATACAGGCAGCTACAGTATTAACATTACAGTATACAGGCAGCTACAGTATTAACATTACAGTATACAGGCAGCTACAGTATTAACATTACAGTATACAGGCAGCTACAGTATTAACATTACAGTATACAGGCAGCTACAGTATTAACATTACAGTATACAGGCAGCTACAGTATTAACATTACAGTATACAGGCAGCTACAGTATTAACATTACAGTATACAGGCAGCTACAGTATTAACATTACAGTATACAGGCAGCTACAGTATTAACATTACAGTATACAGGCAGCTACAGTATTAACATTACAGTATACTGGCAGATACAGTATTAACATTACAGTATACAGGCAGCTACAGTATTAACATTACAGTATACAGGCAGCTACAGTATTAACATTACAGTATACAGGCAGCTACAGTATTAACATTACAGTATACAGGCAGCTACAGTATTAACATTACAGTATACAGGCAGCTACAGTATTAACATTCCAGTATACAGGCAGCTACATTATTAACATTGCAGTATTCAGGCAGTTACAGTATTAACATTACAGTATACAGGCAGCTACAGAATTAACATTACAGTATACAGACAGCTACAGTATTAACATTCCAGTATACTGAAAGCTACAGTATTAACATTTCATTATACATTCAGCTACAGTATTAACATTACAGTATACAAGCAGCTACAGTATTAACATTACAGTATACAAGATGCTACAGTATTAACATTACAGTATACAGGCAGCTACAGTATTAACATTACAGTATACAGGCAGCTACACTATTAACATTACAGTATACAGGCAGCTACAGTATTAACATTACAGTATACAGGCAGCTACAGTATTAACATTACAGTATACAGGCAGCTACAGTATTAACATTACAGTATACAGGCAGCTACAGTATTAACATTACAGTATACAGGCAGCTACAGTATTAACATTACAGTATACAGGCAGCTACAGTATTAACATTACAGTATACAGGCAGCTACAGTATTAACATTACAGTATACAGGCAGCTACAGTATTAACATTACAGTATACAGGCAGCTACAGTATTAACATTACAGTATACAGGCAGCTACAGTATTAACATTACAGTATACAGGCAGCTACAGTATTAACATTACAGTATACAGGCAGCTACAGTATTAACATTACAGTATACAGGCAGCTACAGTATTAACATTACAGTATACAGGCAGCTACAGTATTAACATTACAGTATACAGGCAGCTACAGTATTAACATTACAGTATACAGGCAGCTACAGTATTAACATTACAGTATACAGGCAGCTACAGTATTAACATTACAGTATACAGGCAGCTACAGTATTAACATTACAGTATACAGGCAGCTACAGTATTAACATTACAGTATACAGGCAGCTACAGTATTAACATTACAGTATACAGGCAGCTACAGTATTAACATTACAGTATACAGGCAGCTACAGTATTAACATTACAGTATACAGGCAGCTACAGTATTAACATTACAGTATACAGGCAGCTACAGTATTAACATTACAGTATACAGGCAGCTACAGTATTAACATTACAGTATACAGGCAGCTACAGTATTAACATTACAGTATACAGGCAGCTACAGTATTAACATTACAGTATACAGGCAGCTACAGTATTAACATTACAGTATACAGGCAGCTACAGTATTAACATTACAGTATACAGGCAGCTACAGTATTAACATTACAGTATACAGGCAGCTACAGTATTAACATTACAGTATACAGGCAGCTACAGTATTAACATTACAGTATACAGGCAGCTACAGTATTAACATTACAGTATACAGGCAGCTACAGTATTAACATTACAGTATACAGGCAGCTACAGTATTAACATTACAGTATACAGGCAGCTACAGTATTAACATTACAGTATACAGGCAGCTACAGTATTAACATTACAGTATACAGGCAGCTACAGTATTAACATTACAGTATACAGGCAGCTACAGTATTAACATTACAGTATACAGGCAGGTACAGTATTAACATTACAGTATACAGGGAGCTACAGTATTAACATTACAGTATACAGGCAGCTACAGTATTAACATTACAGTATACAGGCAGCTACAGTATTAACATTACAGTATACAGGCAGCTACAGTATTAACATTACAGTATACAGGCAGCTACAGTATTAACATTACAGTATACAGGCAGCTACAGTATTAACATTACAGTATACAGGCAGCTACAGTATTAACATTACAGTATACAGGCAGCTACAGTATTAACATTACAGTATACAGGCAGCTACAGTATTAACATTACAGTATACAGGCAGCTACAGTATTAACATTACAGTATACAGGCAGCTACAGTATTAACATTACAGTATACAGGCAGCTACAGTATTAACATTACAGTATACAGGCAGCTACAGTATTAACATTACAGTATACAGGCAGCTACAGTATTAACATTACAGTATACAGGCAGCTACAGTATTAACATTACAGTATACAGGCAGCTACAGTATTAACATTACAGTATACAGGCAGCTACAGTATTAACATTACAGTATACAGGCAGCTACAGTATTAACATTACAGTATACAGGCAGCTACAGTATTAACATTACAGTATACAGGCAGCTACAGTATTAACATTACAGTATACAGGCAGCTACAGTATTAACATTACAGTATACAGGCAGCTACAGTATTAACATTACAGTACACAGGCAGCTACAGTATTAACATTACAGTATACAGGCAGCTACAGTATTAACATTACAGTATACAGGCAGCTACAGTATTAACATTACAGTATACAGGCAGCTACAGTATTAACATTACAGTATACAGGCAGCTACAGTATTAACATTACAGAATACAAGCAGCTACAGTATTACCAACACAGCATTCAGGTAGCTAGAGTATTAACATTACAGTATACAGGCAGCTACAGTATTAACATTACAGTACACAGGCACCTACAGTAATAACATTCCAGTATACAGGCAGCTACAGCATTAACATTATAGTATACAGGCAGCTACAGTATTAACATTACAATGTTGAGGCAACTACAGTATTAACATTCCAGTATACAGGCAGCTATATTATTAACATTACAGTATACAGGCATCTACAGTATTAACATTACAGTATACGGCCAGCTACAATATTAACATTACAGTACACAGGCAGCTACAGTATTAACATTACAGTATACAGGCAACTACAGTATTAACATTACAGTATACAGGCAGCTACAGTATTAACATTACAGTATACAGGCAGCTACAGTATTAACATTACAGTATACAGGCAGCTACAGTATTAACATTACAGTATACAGGCAGCTACAGTATTAACATTTCAGTATACAGGCAGCTACAGTATTAACATTACAGTATACAGGCAGCTACAGTATTAACATTACAGTATACAGGCAGCTACAGTATTAACATTACAGTATACAGGCAGCTACAGTATTAACATTACAGTATACAGGCAGCTACAGTATTAACATTACAGTATACAGGCAGCTACAGTATTAACATTACAGTATACAGGCAGCTACAGTATTAACATTACAGTATACAGGCAGCTACAGTATTAACATTACAGTATACAGGCAGCTACAGTATTAACATTACAGTATACAGGCAGCTACAGTATTAACATTACAGTATACAGGCAGCTACAGTATTAACATTACAGTATACAGGCAGCTACAGTATTAACATTACAGTATACAGGCAGCTACAGTATTAACATTACAGTATACAGGCAGCTACAGTATTAACATTACAGTATACAGGCAGCTACAGTATTAACATTACAGTATACAGGCAGCTACAGTATTAACATTACAGTATACAGGCAGCTACAGTATTAACATTACAGTATACAGGCAGCTACAGTATTAACATTACAGTATACAGGCAGCTACAGTATTAACATTACAGTATACAGGCAGCTACAGTATTAACATTACAGTATACAGGCAGCTACAGTATTAACATTACAGTATACAGGCAGCTACAGTATTAACATTACAGTATACAGGCAGCTACAGTATTAACATTACAGTATACAGGCAGCTACAGTATTAACATTACAGTATACAGGCAGCTACAGTATTAACATTACAGTATACAGGCAGCTACAGTATTAACATTCCAGTATACAGGCAGCTACATTATTAACATTGCAGTATTCAGGCAGTTACAGTATTAACATTACAGTATACAGGCAGCTACAGAATTAACATTACAGTATACAGACAGCTACAGTATTAACATTCCAGTATACTGAAAGCTACAGTATTAACATTACAGTATACAGGCAGCTACAGTATTAACATTACAGTATACAGGCAGCTACAGTATTAACATTACAGTATACAGGCAGCTACAGTATTAACATTACAGTATACAGGCAGCTACAGTATTAACATTACAGTATACAGGCAGCTACAGTATTAACATTACAGTATACAGGCAGCTACAGTATTAACATTACAGTATACAGGCAGCTACAGTATTAACATTACAGTATACAGGCAGCTACAGTATTAACATTACAGTATACAGGCAGCTACAGTATTAACATTACAGTATACAGGCAGCTACAGTATTAACATTACAGTATACAGGCAGCTACAGTATTAACATTACAGTATACAGGCAGCTACAGTATTAACATTACAGTATACAGGCAGCTACAGTATTAACATTACAGTATACAGGCAGCTACAGTATTAACATTACAGTATACAGGCAGCTACACTATTAACATTACAGTATACAGGCAGCTACAGTATTAACATTACAGTATACAGGCAGCTACAGTATTAACATTACAGTATACAGGCAGCTACAGTATTAACATGACAGTATACAGGCAGCTACAGTATTAACATTACAGTATACAGGCAGCTACAGTATTAACATTACAGTATACAGGCAGCTACAGTATTAACATTACAGTATACAGGCAGCTACAGTATTAACATTACAGTATACAGGCAGCTACAGTATTAACATTACAGTATACAGGCAGCTACAGTATTAACATTACAGTATACAGGCAGCTACAGTATTAACATTACAGTATACAGGCAGCTACAGTATTAACATTACAGTATACAGGCAGCTACAGTATTAACATTACAGTATACAGGCAGCTACAGTATTAACATTACAGTATACAGGCAGCTACAGTATTAACATTACAGTATACAGGCAGCTACAGTATTAACATTACAGTATACAGGCTGCTACAGTATTAACATTACAGTATACAGGCAGCTACAGTATTAACATTACAGTATACAGGTAGCTACAGTATTAACATAACAGTATACAGGAAGCTGGAGTATTAACATAACAGTATACAGGCAGCTACAGTATTAACATTACAGTATAAAAGTAGCTACAGTATTAACATTACAATATACAGGTAGCTACAGTATTAACATTACAGTATACACACAGCTACATTATTAACTTTGCAGTATACAGATAGCTACAGTATTAGCATTTCAGTATACAGGCTGCTACAGTATTAACATTACACTATACAGGCAGCTGCATTATTAACATTACAGTATACAGGCTGCTACAGTATTAACATTACAGTATACAGGCAGCTAGAGTATTAACATTACAGTACAGGCAGCTACAGTATTAACATTACAGTATACAGGCTGCTACAGTGTTAACATTACAGTATACAGACAACTACACTATTAATATTACATTATACAGGCTGCTACAGTATTAACATTACAGTATACAGGCTGCTACAGTATTAACATTACAGTATACAGGCAGCTACAGTATTAACATTACAGTATACAGGCAGCTACAGTATTAACATTACAGTATACAGGCAGCTACAGTATTAACATTACAGTATACAGGCAGCTACAGTATTAACATTACAGTATACAGGCAGCTACAGTATTAACATTACAGTATACAGGCAGCTACAGTATTAACATTACAGTATACAGGCAGCTACAGTATTAACATTACAGTATACAGGCAGGTACAGTATTAACATTACAGTATACAGGGAGCTACAGTATTAACATTACAGTATACAGGCAGGTACAGTATTAACATTACAGTATACAGGCAGCTACAGTATTACCATTACAGTATACAGGCAGCTACAGTATTAACAATACAGTATACAGGCAGCTACAGTATTAACATTACAGTATACAGGCAGCTACAGTATTAACATTACAGTATGCAGGCAGCTACAGTATTAACATTACAGTATACAGGCAGCTACAGTATTAACATTACAGTATACAGGCAGCTACAGTATTAACATTACAGTATACAGGCAGCTACAGTATTAACATTACAGTATACAGGCAGCTACAGTATTAACATTACAGTATACAGGCAGCTACAGTATTAACATTACAGTATACAGGCAGCTACAGTATTAACATTACAGTATACAGGCAGCTACAGTATTAACATTGCAGTATACAGGCAGCTACAGTATTAACATTACAGTATACAGGCAGCTACAGTATTAACATTACAGTATACAGGCAGCTACAGTATTAACATTACAGTATACAGGCAGCTACAGTATTAACATTACAGTATACAGGCAGCTACAGTATTAACATTGCAGTATACAATCAGCTACAGTATTAACATTACAGTATACAGGCAGCTACAGTATTAACATTACAGTATACAGACAGCTACAGTATTAACATTACAGTATACAGGCAGCTACAGTATTAACATTACAGTATACAGGCAGGTACAGTATTACCATTACAGTATACAGGCAGGTACAGTATTAACACTAGAGTATACAGGCAGCTACAGCATTAACATTACAGTATACAGGCAGCTACAGTACTAATATTACAGTATACAGGCAGCTACAGCATTAACATTATAGTATACAGGCAGCTACAGTATTAACATTACAGTATACAGGCAGCTACAGTATTAACATTACAGTATACAGGCAGCTACAGCATTAACATTATAGTATACAGGCAGCTACAGCATTAACATTATAGTATACAGGCAGCTACAGTATTAACATTACAGTATACAGGCAGCTACAGTATTAACATTACAGTATACAGGCAGCTACAGTATTAACATTACAGTATACAGGCAGCTACAGTATTAACATTACAGTATACAGGCAGCTACAGTATTAACATTACAGTATACAGGCAGCTACAGTATTAACATTACAGTATACAGGCAGCTACAGTATTAACATTACAGTATACAGGCAGCTACAGTATTAACATTACAGTATACAGGCAGCTACAGTATTAACATTACAGTATACAGGCAGCTACAGTATTAACATTACAGTATACAGGCAGCTACAGTATTAACATTACAGTATACAGGCAGCTACAGTATTAACATTACAGTATACAGGCAGCTACAGTATTAACATTACAGTATACAGGCAGCTACAGTATTAACATTACAGTATACAGGCAGCTACAGTATTAACATTACAGTATACAGGCAGCTACAGTATTAACATTACAGTATACAGGCAGCTACAGTATTAACATTACAGTATACAGGCAGCTACAGTATTAACATTACAGTATACAGGCAGCTACAGTATTAACATTACAGTATACAGGCAGCTACAGTATTAACATTACAGTATACAGGCAGCTACAGTATTAACATTACAGTATACAGGCAGCTACAGTATTAACATTACAGTATACAGGCAGCTACAGTATTAACATTACAGTATACAGGCAGCTACAGTATTAACATTACAGTATACAGGCAGCTACAGTATTAACATTACAGTATACAGGCAGGTACAGTATTAACATTACAGTATACAGGCAGCTACAGTATTAACATTACAGTATACAGGCAGCTACAGTATTAACATTACAGTATACAGGCAGCTACAGTATTAACATTACAGTATACAGGCAGCTACAGTATTAACATTACAGTATACAGGCAGCTACAGTATTAACATTACAGTATACAGGCAGCTACAGTATTAACATTACAGTATACAGGCAGCTACAGTATTAACATTACAGTATACAGGCAGCTACAGTATTAACATTACAGTATACAGGCAGCTACAGTATTAACATTACAGTATACAGGCAGCTACAGTATTAACATTACAGTATACAGGCAGCTACAGTATTAACATTACAGTATACAGGCAGCTACAGTATTAACATTACAGTATACAGGCAGCTACAGTATTAACATTACAGTATACAGGCAGCTACAGTATTAACATTACAGTATACAGGCAGCTACAGTATTAACATTACAGTATACAGGCAGCTACAGTATTAACATTACAGTATACAGGCAGCTACAGTATTAACATTACAGTATACAGGCAGCTACAGTATTAACATTACAGTATACAGGCAGCTACAGTATTAACATTACAGTATACAGGCAGTTACAGTATTAACATTACAGTATACAGGCAGCTACAGTATTAACATTACAGTATACAGGCAGCTACAGTATTAACATTACAGTATACAGGCAGCTACAGTATTAACATTACAGTATACAGGCAGCTACCGTACTAACATTACAGTACACAGGCAGCTACAGTATTAACATTACAGTATACAGGCAGCTACAGTATTAACATTACAGTATACAGGCAGGGACAGTATTAACATTACAGTATACAGGCAGCTACAGTATTAACATTACAGTATACAGGCAGCTACAGTATTAACATTACAGTATACAGGCAGCTACAGTATTAACATTACAGTATACAGGCAGCTACAGTATTAACATTACAGTATACAGGCAGCTACAGTATTAACATTACAGTATACAGGCAGCTACAGTATTAACATTACAGTATACAGGCAGCTACAGTATTAACATTACAGTATACAGGCAGCTACAGTATTAACATTACAGTATACAGGCAGGTACAGTATTAACATTACAGTATACAGGCAGCTACAGTATTAACATTACAGTATACAGGCAGCTACAGTATTAACATTACAGTATACAGGCAGCTACAGTATTAACATTACAGTATACAGGCAGCTACAGTATTAACATTACAGTATACAGGCAGCTACAGTATTAACATTACAGTATACAGGCAGCTACAGTATTAACATTACAGTATACAGGCAGCTACAGTATTAACATTACAGTATACAGGCAGCTACAGTATTAACATTACAGTATACAGGCAGCTACAGTATTAACATTACAGTATACAGGCAGCTACAGTATTAACATTACAGTATACAGTCAGCTACAGTATTAACATTACAGTATACAGGCAGCTACAGTATTAACATTACAGTATACAGGCAGCTACAGTATTAACATTACAGTATACAGGCAGCTACAGTATTAACATTACAGTATACAGGCAGCTACAGTATTAACATTACAGTATACAGGCAGCTACAGTATTAACATTACAGTATACAGGCAGCTACAGTATTAACATTACAGTATACAGGCAGCTACAGTATTAACATTACAGTATACAGGCAGCTACAGTATTAACATTACAGTATACAGGCAGCTACAGTATTAACATTACAGTATACAGGCAGCTACAGTATTAACATTACAGTATACAGGCAGCTACAGTATTAACATTACAGTATACGGGCAGCTACAGTATTAACATTACAGTATACAGGCAGCTACAGTATTAACATTACAGTATACAGGCAGCTACAGTATTAACATTACAGTATACAGGCAGCTACAGTATTAACATTACAGTATACAGGCAGCTACAGTATTAACATTACAGTATACAGGCAGCTACAGTATTAACATTACAGTATACAGGCAGCTACAGTATTAACATTACAGTATACAGGCAGCTACAGTATTAACATTACAGTATACAGGCAGCTACAGTATTAACATTACAGTATACAGGCAGCTACAGTATTAACATTACAGTATACAGGCAGCTACAGTATTAACATTACAGTATACAGGCAGCTACAGTATTAACATTACAGTATACAGACAGCTACAGTATTAACATTACAGTATACAGGCAGCTACAATATTAACATTACAGTATACAGGCAGATACAGTATTAATATTACAGTATAGAGGCAGCTTCAGTATTAACATTACAGTATACAGGCAGGCAGAGTATTAACACTACAGAATACAGGCAGCTACAGTATTAACATTACAGTATACAGGCTGCTACAGTATTAACATTACAGTATACAGGCAGCTACAGTATTAACATTACAGTATACAGGCTGCTACAGTATTAACATTACAGTATACAGGCAGCTACAGTATTAACATTACAGTATACAGGCAGATACAGTATTAACATTACAATGTACAGGCATCTACAGTATTAAGATTACAGTATACAGGCAGCTACAGTATTAACATTACAGAAAACAGGCAGCTACAGTATTAACATTACAGTATAGAGGCAGCTACCGTATTAACATTCCAGTATAGAGGCTGCTGCAGTATTAACATTACAGTATACAGGCAGCTACAGTATTAACATTATAGTATACAGACAACTACTGTATTAACATTTCAGCATACACGCAGCTACAGTATTAACATTACAGTATACAGGCAGCTACACTATTAACATTACAGTATACAGGCAGCTACAGTATTAACATTACAGTATACAGGCAGCTACACTATTAACATTACAGTATACAGGCAGCTACAGTATTAACATTACAGTATACAGGCAGCTACAGTATTAACATTCCAGTATACAGGCAGCTACAGTGTTAACATTACAGTATACAGGCAGCTACAGTATTAACATTCCAGTATACAGGCAGCTACAGTATTAATATTACAGTATACAGGCAGCTACAGTATTAACATTCCAGTATACAGGCAGCTACAGTATTAATATTACATTATACGGGCAGCTACATTATAAACATTACAGTATACAGGCAGCTACAGTGTTAACATTACAGTATACAGGCAGCTACAGTATTAATATTACAGTATACAGGCAGCAACAATATTGACATTACAATATGCAGTGAGCTACAGTATTGACATTACAGTATACAGGTAGCTACGGTATTAACATTACAGTATACAGGCAGCTACAGTATTAACATTACAGTATACAGGCAGCTACAGTATTAACATTACAGTATACAAGCAGCTACAGTATTAACATTACAGTATACAGGCAGCTACAGTATTAACATTACAGTATACAGGCAGCTACAGTATTAACATTCCAGTATACAGGCAGCTACAGTATTAACATTACAGTATACAGGCAGCTACAGTATTAACATTACAGTATACAGGCAGCTACAGTATTAACATTACAGTATACAGGCAGGTACAGTATTAACATTACAGTATACAGGCAGCTACAATATTAACATTACAGTATACAGGCAGCTTCAGTATTAACATTACAGTATACAGGCAGGTACAGTATTAACATTACAGTATACAGGCAGCTACAGTATTAACATTACAGTATACAGGCAGCTACAGTATTAACATTACAGTATACAGGCAGCTACAGTATTAACATTACAGTATACAGGCAGCTACAGTATTAACATTACAGTATACAGGCAGCTACAGTATTAACATTACAGTATACAGGCAGCTACAGTATTAACATTACAGTATACAGGCAGCTACAGTATTAACATTACAGTATACAGGCAGCTACAGTATTAACATTACAGTATACAGGCAGCTACAGTATTAACATTACAGTATACAGGCAGCTACAGTATTAACATTACAGTATACAGGCAGCTAGAGTATTAACATTACAGTATACAGGCAGGTACAGAATTAACATTACAGTATACAGGCAGCTACAGTATTAACATTACAGTATACAGGCAGCTATAGTATTAATATTACAGTATACAGGCAGCTACAGTATTAATATTGCAGTATACAGGCAGCAATAGTATTACCAATACAGTATTCAGGTAACTATAGTATTAACATTACAGTATACAGGCTGCTACAGTATTAACATTACAGTATACAGGCAGCTACAGTATTAACATTACAGTATACAGGCAGCTACAGTATTAACATTACAGTATACAGGCAGCTACAGTATTAATATTACAGTATACAGGCAGCTACAGTATTAACATTACAGTATACAGGCAGCTACAGTATTAACATTACAGTATACAGGCAGCTACAGTATTAACATTACAGTATACAGGCAGCTACAGTATTAACATTATAGTATACAGGCAGCTACAGTATTAACATTACAGTATACAGGCAGCTACAGTATTAACATTACAGTATACTGAAAGCTACAGTATTAACATTACAGTATACAAGCAGCTACAGTATTAACATTACAGTACAGGCAGCTACAGTATTAACATTACAGTATATAGGATGCTATAGTATTAACATTACAGTATACAGGCAGCTGCAGTATTAACATTACAGTATACAGGCAGCAACATTATTAACATTACAGTATACAGGCAGCTACACTATTAACATTACAGTATACAGGCAGCTACAGTGTTAACATTACAGTATACAGGCAGCTGCACTATTAACATTACAGTATACAGGCAGCTACAGTATTAACATTACAGTGTACAGGCAGCTACAGTATTAACATTACAGTATACAGGCAGCTACAGTATTAACATTACAGTATACAGGCAGCTACAGTATTAACATTACAGTATACAGGCAGCTACAGTATTAACATTACAGTATACAGGCAGCTACAGTATTAACATTACAGTATACATGCAGCTACAGTATTAACATTACAGTATACAGGCAGCTACAGTATTAACATTACAGTATACAGGCAGCTACAGTATTAACATTACAGTATACAGGCAGGTACAGTATTAACATTACAGTATACAGGCAGCTACAGTATTAACATTACAGTATACAGGCAGCTACAGTATTAACATTACAGTATACAGGCAGCTACAGTATTAACATTACAGTATACAGGCAGCTACAGTATTAACATTACAGTATACAGGCAGCTACAGTACAGTTAACATTACAGTATACACGCAGCTACAGTATTAACATTACAGTATACAGGCAGCTACAGTATTAACATTACAGTATACAGGCAGCTACAGTATTAACATTACAGTATACAGGCAGCTACAGTATTAACATTACAGTATACAGGCAGCTACAGTATTAACATTACAGTATACAGGCAGCTACAGTATTAATATTACAGTATACAGGCAGCTACAGTATTAACATTACAGTATACAGGCAGCTACAGTATTAACATTACAGTATAGAGGCAGCTACAGTATTAACATTACAGTATACAGGCAGCTACAGTATTAACATTACAGTATACAGGCAGCTACAGTATTAACATTACAGTATACAGGCAGCTACAGTATTAACATTACAGTATACAGGCAGCTACAGTATTAACATTACAGTATACAGGCAGCTACAGTATTAACATTACAGTATACAGGCAGCTACAGTATTAACATTACAGTATACAGGCAGCTACAGTATTAACATTACAGTATACAGGCAGCTACAGTATTAACATTACAGTATACAGGCAGCTACAGTATTAACATTACAGTATACAGGCAGCTACAGTATTAACATTACAGTATACAGGCAGCTACAGTATTAACATTACAGTATACAGGCAGCTACAGTATTAACATTACAGTATACAGGCAGCTACAGTATTAACATTACAGTATACAGGCAGCTACAGTATTAACATTACAGTATACAGGCAGCTACAGTATTAACATTACAGTATACAGGCAGCTACAGTATTAACATTACAGTATACAGGCAGCTACAGTATTAACATTACAGTATACAGGCAGCTACAGTATTAACATTACAGTATACAGGCAGCTACAGTATTAACATTACAGTATACAGGCAGCTACAGTATTAACATTACAGTATACAGGCAGCTACAGTATTAACATTACAGTATACAGGCAGCTACAGTATTAACATTACAGTATACAGGCAGCTACAGTATTAACATTACAGTATACAGGCAGCTACAGTATTAACATTACAGTATACAGGCAGCTACAGTATTAACATTACAGTATACAGGCAGCTACAGTATTAACATTACAGTATACAGGCAGCTACAGTATTAACATTACAGTATACAGGCAGCTACAGTATTAACATTACAGTATACAGGCAGCTACAGTATTAACATTACAGTATACAGGCAGCTACAGTATTAACATTACAGTATACAGGCAGCTACAGTATTAACATTACAGTATACAGGCAGCTACAGTATTAACATTACAGTATACAGGCAGCTACAGTATTAACATTACAGTATACAGGCAGCTACAGTATTAACATTACAGTATACAGGCAGCTACAGTATTAACATTACAGTATACAGGCAGCTACAGTATTAACATTACAGTATACAGACAGCTACAGTATTAACATTACAGTATACAGGCAGCTACAGTATTAACATTACAGTATACAGACAGCTACAGTATTAACATTACAGTATACAGGCAGCTACAGTATTAACATTACAGTATACAGGCAGCTACAGTATTAACATTACAGTATACAGGCAGCTACAGTATTAACATTACAGTATACAGGCAGCTACAGTATTAACATTACAGTATACAGGCAGCTACAGTATTAACATTACAGTATACAGGCAGCTACAGTATTAACATTACAGTATACGGGCAGCTACAGTATTAACATTGCTGTATACAGGCAGCTACAGTATTATCATTACAGTATACAGGCAGCTACAGCATTAACATTACAGTATACAGGCAGCTACAGTATTAACATTACAGTATACAGGCAGCTACAGTATTAACATTACAGTATACAGGCAGCTACAGTATTATCATTACAGTATACAGGCAGCTACAGTATTAACATTACAGTATACAGGCATCTACAGTATTAACATTACGGAATACTGGCAGCAACAGTATTAACATTACAGTATACAGGCAGCTACAGTATTAACATTACAGTATACAGGCAGCTACAGTCTTAACATTACAGTATACAGGCAGCTACAGTATTAACATTACAGTATACGGGCAGCTACAGTATTAACATTACAGTATACAGGCAGCTACAGTATTAACATTACAGTATACAGGCAGCTACAGTATTAACATTACAGTATACAGGCAGCTACAGTATTAACATTACAGTATACAGGCAGCTACAGTATTAACATTACAGTATACAGGCAGCTACAGTATTATCATTACAGTATACAGGCAGCTACAGCATTAACATTACAGTATACAGGCAGCTACAGTATTAACATTACAGTATACAGGCAGCTACAGTATTAACATTACAGTATGCAGGCAGCTACAATGATTTAGAACGTCAATAAAACTTATGCTTCAGTAAAGTTTTTATGTTCATCCTTTAAACTTTTTCTGTATCAAATTTTAAAATTAATTATATTTTTCTCAGATTTGATCCCATAGTTTATGTGACTGGAGCTCCAGCAGTGACTGCAGCTCCAGCAGTGACTGCAGCTCCATCAGTGACTGCAGCTCCATCAGTGACTGCAGCTCCAGCAGTGACTGCAGCTCCAGCAGTGACTGCAGCTCCAGCAGTGACTGCAGCTCCAGCAGTGACTGCAGCTCCATCAGTGACTGCAGCTCCAGCAGTGACTGCAGCTCCAGCAGTGACTGCAGCTCCAGCAGTGACTGCAGCTCCATCAGTGACTGCAGCTCCAGCAGTGACTGCAGCTCCAGCAGTAATTGCAGCTCCAGCAGTGACTGCAGCTCCAGCAGTGACTGCAGCTCCAGCAGTGACTGCAGCTCCAGCAGTGACTGCAGCTCCAGCAGTGACTGCAGCTCCAGCAGTGACTGCAGCTCCAGCAGTGACTGCAGCTCCAGCAGTGACTGCAGCTCCAGCAGTGACTGCAGCTCCTGCAGTGATTGCAGCTCCAGCAGTGACTGCAGCTCCAGCAGTGACTGCAGCTCCAGCAGTGACTGCAGCTCCAGCAGTGACTGCAGCTCCAGCAGTGACTGCAGCTCCATCAGTGACTGCAGCTCCAGCAGTGACTGCAGCTCCAGCAGTGATTGCAGCTCCAGCAGTGACTGCAGCTCCAGCAGTGACTGCAGCTCCAGCAGTGACTGCAGCTCCAGCAGTGACTGCAGCTCCAGCAGTGACTGCAGCTCCAGCAGTGACTGCAGCTCCAGCAGTGACTGCAGCTCCAGCAGTGACTGCAGCTCCAGCAGTGACTGCAGCTCCAGCAGTGACTGCAGCTCTAGCAGTGACTTCAGCTCCAGGAGTTACTGCAGCTCCAGCAGTGACTGCAGCTCCAGCAGTGACTGCAGCTCCAGCAGTGACTGCAGCTGCAGCAGTGACTGGAGCTCCAGCAGTGACTGCAGCTCCAGCAGTGACTGCAGCTCCAGCATTGACTGGAGCTCCAGTAGTGACTGCAGCTCCAGCAGTGACTGCAGCTCCAGCAGTGACTGGAGCTTCAGCAATGACTGCAGCTCCAGCAGTGACTGCAGCTCCAGCAGTGACTGCAGCTCCAGCAGTGACTGCAGCTCCAGCAGTGACTGGAGCTCCAGGAGTGACTGCAGCTCCAGCAGTGACTGCAGCTCCAACAGTGACTGCAGCTCCAGCATTGACTGCAGCTCAAGCAGTGACTGCAGCTCCAGCATTGACTGGAGCTCCTGCAGTGACTGCAGCTCCAGCAGTGACTGCAGCTCCAGCAGTGACTGCAGCTCCAGCAGTGACTGCAGCTCCAGCAGTTACTGCAGCTCCAGCAGTGACTGCAGCTCCAGCAGTGACTGCAGCTCCAGCAGTTACTGCAGCTCCAGCAGTGACTGCAGCTCCAGCAGTGACTACAGCTCCAGCAGTTACTGCAGCTCCAGGAGTGACTGCAGCTCCAGCAGTGACTGCAGCTCCAGCAGTGACTGCAGCTCCAGCAGTGACTGCAGCTCCAGCAGTGACTGCAGCTCCAGCAGTGACTGGAGCTCCAGGAGTGACTCCAGCTCCAGCAGTGACTTCAGCTCCAACAGTGACTGCAGCTCCAGCATTGACTGCAGCTCAAGCAGTGACTGCAGCTCCAGCATTGACTGGAGCTCCTGCAGTGACTGCAGCTCCAGCAGTGACTGCAGCTCCAGCAGTGACAGCTGCTCCAGCATTTACTGCAGCTCCAGTAGTGACTGTAGCTCCAGCAGTGACTGGAGCTCCAGCAGTGACTGGAGCTCCAGCAGTGACTGCAGCTCCAGCAGTGACTGGAGCTCCTGCAGTGACTGCAGCTCCAGCAGTGACTGCAGCTCCTGCAATGACTGCAGCTCCAGGAGTGACTGCAGCTCCAGCAGTGACTGCAGCTCCAGCAGTGACTGCAGCTCCAGCAGTGACTGCAGCTCCAGCAGTGACTGCAGCTCCATCAGTGACTGCAGCTCCAGCAGTGACTGCAGCTCCAGCAGTGACTGCAGCTCCAGCAGTGACTGCAGCTCCATCAGTGACTGCAGCTCCAGCAGTGACTGCAGCTCCAGCAGTAATTGCAGCTCCAGCAGTGACTGCAGCTCCAGCAGTGACTGCAGCTCCAGCAGTGACTGCAGCTGCAGCAGTGACTGCAGCTCCAGCAGTGACTGCAGCTCCAGCAGTGACTGCAGCTCCAGCAGTGACTGCAGCTCCATCAGTGACTGCAGCTCCAGCAGTGACTGCAGCTCCTGCAGTGATTGCAGCTCCAGCAGTGACTGCAGCTCCAGCAGTGACTGCAGCTCCAACAGTGACTGCAGCTCCAGCAGTGACTGCAGCTCCAGCAGTGACTGCAGCTCCATCAGTGACTGCAGCTCCAGCAGTGACTGCAGCTCCAGCAGTGATTGCAGCTCCAGCAGTGACTGCAGCTCCAGCAGTGACTGCAGCTCCAGCAGTGACTGCAGCTCCAGCAGTGACTGCAGCTCCAGCAGTGACTGCAGCTCCATCAGTGACTGCAGCTCCAGCAGTGACTGCAGCTCCAGCAGTGATTGCAGCTCCAGCAGTGACTGCAGCTCCAGCAGTGACTGCAGCTCTAGCAGTGACTTCAGCTCCAGGAGTTACTGCAGCTCCAGCAGTGACTGCAGCTCCAGCAGTGACTGCAGCTCCAGCAGTGACTGCAGCTGCAGCAGTGACTGGAGCTCCAGCAGTGACTGCAGCTCCAGCAGTGACTGCAGCTCCAGCATTGACTGGAGCTCCAGTAGTGACTGCAGCTCCAGCAGTGACTGCAGCTCCAGCAGTGACTGGAGCTCCAGCAGTGACTGGAGCTTCAGCAATGACTGCAGCTCCAGCAGTGACTGCAGCTCCAGCAGTGACTGCAGCTCCAGCAGTGACTGCAGCTCCAGCAGTGACTGGAGCTCCAGGAGTGACTGCAGCTCCAGCAGTGACTGCAGCTCCAACAGTGACTGCAGCTCCAGCATTGACTGCAGCTCAAGCAGTGACTGCAGCTCCAGCATTGACTGGAGCTCCTGCAGTGACTGCAGCTCCAGCAGTGACTGCAGCTCCAGCAGTGACAGCAGCTCCAGCATTGACTGCAGCTCCAGCAGTGACTGCAGCTCCAGCAGTTACTGCAGCTCCAGCAGTGACTGCAGCTCCAGCAGTGACTGCAGCTCCAGCAGTGAGTGCATCTCCAGCAGTGACTGCAGCTCCAGCAGTGACTGCAGCTCCAGCAGTGACTGGAGCTTCAGCAGTGACTGCAGCTCCAGCAGTGACTGCAGCTCCAGCAGTGACTGCAGCTCCAGCAGTGACTGCAGCTCCAGCAGTGACTGGAGCTCCAGGAGTGACTCCAGCTCCAGCAGTGACTTCAGCTCCAACAGTGACTGCAGCTCCAGCATTGACTGCAGCTCAAGCAGTGACTGCAGCTCCAGCATTGACTGGAGCTCCTGCAGTGACTGCAGCTCCAGCAGTGACTGCAGCTCCAGCAGTGACAGCTGCTCCAGCATTTACTGCAGCTCCAGTAGTGACTGTAGCTCCAGCAGTGACTGGAGCTCCAGCAGTGACTGGAGCTCCAGCAGTGACTGCAGCTCCAGCAGTGATTGGAGCTCCTGCAGTGACTGCAGCTCCAGCAGTGACTGCAGCTCCTGCAATGACTGCAGCTCCAGGAGTGACTGCAGCTCCAGCAATGACTGCAGCTCCAGCAGTGACTGGAGCTCCAGCAGTGACTGGAGCTCCAGCAGTGACTGCAGCTCCAGCAATGACTGCAGCTCCAGCAGTGACTGCAGCTCCTGCAGTGACTGGAGCTCCAGCAGTGACTGCAGCTCCAGCAGTGACTGCTGCTCCAGCAGTGACTGCAGCTGCAGCAGTGACTGGAGCTCCAGCAGTGACTGCAGCTCCAGCAGTGACTGCAGCTGCGGCAGTGACTGCAGCTCCAGCAGTGACTGCAGCTCCAGCAGTGACTGAAGCTCCAGCAGTGACTGCAGCTCTAGCAGTGACGCAGCTCCAGCAGTGACTGCAGCTCCAGCAGTGACTGCAGCTGCAGCAGTGACTGCAGCTCCAGCAGTGACTGCAGCTCCAGCAGTGACTGCAGCTCCAACAGTGACTGGAGCTCCAGCAGTGACTGGAGCTCCAACAGTGACTGCAGCTCCAGCAGTGACTACAGCTCCAGCAGTGACTGGAGCTCCAGCAGTGACTGCAGCTCCAGCAGTGACTCTAGCTCCAGCAGTGACTGCAGCTCCAGCAGTGACTGCAGCTCCAGCAGTGACTGGAGCTCCAGCAGTGACTGCAACTCCAGCAGTGACTGCAGCTCCAGCAGTGACTGGAGCTCCAGCAGTGACTGGAGCTCCAGCAGTGACTGCAGCTCCAGCAGTGACTGGAGCTCCAGCAGTGACTACAGCTCCAGCAGTGACTGGAGCTCCAGCAGTGACTGCAGTGTCGGATGATTCACATTACTGAGTAACTTTACTGACACAACCAAAATGTGAAAATCTTGTAACAAGAGTAAGTCTGGATAACTTGTCCATACCATCAGTCCTGGATATCTTGTGCTGATCATCAGTCCTGGATATCTTGTGCTGATCATCAGTCCTGGATATCTTGTGCTGACCATCAGTCCTGGATATCTTGTGCTGACCATCAGTCCTGGATATCTTGTCCATACCATCAGTCCTGGATATCTTGTGCTGATCATCAGTCCTGGATATCTTGTGCTGACCATCAGTCCTGGATATCTTGTGCTGACCATCAGTCCTGGATATCTTGTGCTGATCATCAGTCCTGGATATCTTGTGCTGACCATCAGTCCTGGATATCTTGTGCTGACAATCAGTCCTGGATATCATGTGCTGACCATCAGTCCTGGATATCTTGTGCTGACCATCAGTCCTGGATATCTTGTGCTGACCATCAGTCCTGGATATCTTGTGCTGACCATCAGTCCTGGATATCTTGTGCTGATCATCAGTCCTGGATATCTTGTGCTGACCATCAGTCCTGGATATCTTGTGCTGACCATCAGTCCTGGATATCTTGTGCTGACCATCAGTCCTGGATATCTTGTGCTGATCATCAGTCCTGGATATATTGTGCTGACCATCAGTCCTGGATATCTTGTGCTGACCATCAGTCCTGGATATCTTGTGCTGACCATCAGTCCTGGATATCTTGTGCTGACCATCAGTCCTGGATATCTTGTGCTGACCATCAGTCCTGGATATCTTGTGCTGATCATCAGTCCTGGATATCTCGTGGATGGATATATTGTGCTGACCATCAGTCCTGGATATCTTGTGCTGACCATCAGTCCTGGATATCTTGTGCTGATCATCAGTCCTGGATATCTTGTGCTGACCATCAGTCCTGGATATCTTGTGCTGATCATCAGTCCTGGATATCATGTCCATACCATCAGTCCTGGATATCTTGTGCTGACCATCAGTCCTGGATATCTTGTGCTGACCATCAGTCCTGGATATCTTGTGCTGACCATCAGTCCTGGATATCTTGTGCTGATCATCAGTCCTGGATATCTTGTCCATACCATCAGTCCTGGATATCTTGTGCTGATCATCAGTCCTGGATATCTTGTGCTGACCATCAGTCCTGGATATCTTGTCCATACCATCAGTCCTGGATATCTTGTGCTGATCATCAGTCCTGGATATCTTGTGCTGACCATCAGTCCTGGATATCTTGTCCATACCATCAGTCCTGGATATCTTGTGCTGACCATCAGTCCTGGATATCTTGTCCATACCATCAGTCCTGGATATCATGTGCTGACCATCAGTCCTGGATATCTTGTCCATACCATCAGTCCTGGATATCTTGTGCTGACCATCAGTCCTGGATATCTTGTCCATACCATCAGTCCTGGATATCTTGTGCTGATCATCAGTCCTGGATATCTTGTGCTGACCATCAGTCCTGGATATCTTGTCCATACCATCAGTCCTGGATATCTTGTGCTGACCATCAGTCCTGGATATCTTGTCCATACCATCAGTCCTGGATATCATGTGCTGACCATCAGTCCTGGATATCTTGTCCATACCATCAGTCCTGGATATCTTGTGCTGATCATCAGTCCTGGATATCTTGTGCTGACCATCAGTCCTGGATATCTTGTGCTGATCATCAGTCCTGGATATCTTGTCCATACCATCAGTCCTGGATATCTTGTCCATACCATCAGTCCTGGATATCTTGTGCTGACCATCAGTCCTGGATATCTTGTGCTGATCATCAGTCCTGGATATCTTGTGCTGATCATCAGTCCTGGATATCTTGTGCTGACCATCAGTCCTGGATATCTTGTGATGACCATCAGTCCTGGATATCTTGTGCTGATCATCAGTCCTGGATATCTTGTGCTGACCATCAGTCCTGGATATCTTGTGATGACCATCAGTCCTGGATATCTTGTCCATACCATCAGTCCTGGATATCTTGTGCTGATCATCAGTCCTGGATATCTTGTGCTGACCATCAGTCCTGGATATCTTGTGCTGACCATCAGTCCTGGATATCTTGTCCATACCATCAGTCCTGGATATCTTGTGCTGACCATCAGTCCTGGATATCTTGTGCTGACCATCAGTCCTGGATATCTTGTCTATACCATCAATCCTGGATATCATGTGCTGACCATCAGTCCTGGATATCTTGTCCATACCATCAGTCCTGGATATCTTGTGCTGACCATCAGTCCTGGATATCTTGTCCATACCATCAGTCCTGGATATCTTGTGCTGACCATCAGTCCTGGATATCTTGTGCTGATCATCAGTCCTGGATATCTTGTCCATACCATCAGTCCTGGATATCTTGTCCATACCATCAGTCCTGGATATCTTGTGCTGACCATCAGTCCTGGATATCTTGTGCTGACCATCAGTCCTGGATATCTTGTCCATACCATCAGTCCTGGATATCATGTGCTGACCATCAGTCCTGGATATCTTGTGCTGACCATCAGTCCTGGATATCTTGTGCTGACCATCAGTCCTGGATATCTTGTCCATACCATCAGTCCTGGATATCATGTGCTGACCATCAGTCCTGGATATCTTGTGCTGACCATCAGTCCTGGATATCATGTGCTGACCATCAGTCCTGGATATCTTGTGCTGATCATCAGTCCTGGATATCTTGTCCATACCATCAGTCCTGGATATCTTGTCCATACCATCAGTCCTGGATATCTTGTGCTGACCATCAGTCCTGGATATCTTGTGCTGACCATCAGTCCTGGATATCTTGTCCATACCATCAGTCCTGGATATCATGTCCATACCATCAGTCCTGGATATCTTGTGCTGACCATCAGTCCTGGATATCTTGTGCTGATCATCAGTCCTGGATATCTTGTGCTGACCATCAGTCCTGGATATCTTGTGCTGATCATCAGTCCTGGATATCTTGTGCTGACCATCAGTCCTGGATATCTTGTGCTGACCATCAGTCCTGGATATCTTGTGCTGATCATCAGTCCTGGATATCTTGTGCTGATCATCAGTCCTGGATATCTTGTGCTGACCATCAGTCCTGGATATCTTGTGCTGACCATCAGTCCTTTATATCTTGTGCTGACCATCAGTCCTGGATATCTTCTGCTGATCATCAGTCCTGGATATCATGTCCATACCATCAGTCCTGGATATATTGTGCTGACCATCAGTCCTGGATATCTTGTGCTGACCATCAGTCCTGGATATCTTGTGCTGATCATCAGTCCTGGATATCTTGTGCTGACCATCAGTCCTGGATATCTTGTGCTGATCATCAGTCCTGGATATCTTGTGCTGATCATCAGTCCTGGATATCTTGTGCTGACCATCAGTCCTGGATATCTTGTGCTGACCATCAGTCCTGGATATCTTGTGCTGACCATCAGTCCTGGATATCTTGTGCTGACCATCAGTCCTGGATATCTTGTGCTGACCATCAGTCCTGGATATCTTGTGCTGACCATCAGTCCTGGATATCTTGTGCTGACCATCAGTCCTGGATATCTTGTGCTGACCATCAGTCCTGGATATCTTGTGCTGACCATCAGTCCTGGATATCTTGTGCTGACCATCAGTCCTGGATATCTTGTGCTGACCATCAGTCCTGGATATCTTGTGCTGACCATCAGTCCTGGATATCTTGTGCTGACCATCAGTCCTGGATATCTTGTGCTGACCATCAGTCCTGGATATCTTGTGCTGACCATCAGTCCTGGATATCTTGTGCTGATCATCAGTCCTGGATATCTTGTGCTGACCATCAGTCCTGGATATCTTGTGCTGATCATCAGTCCTGGATATCTTGTGCTGACCATCAGTCCTGGATATCTTGTGCTGACCATCAGTCCTGGATATCTTGTGCTGATCATCAGTCCTGGATATCATGTGCTGACCATCAGTCCTGGATATCATGTGCTGACCATCAGTCCTGGATATCTTGTGCTGATCATCAGTCCTGGATATCATGTGCTGACCATCAGTCCTGGATATCTTGTGCTGATCATCAGTCCTGGATATCTTGTGCTGACCATCAGTCCTGGATATCTTGTGCTGATCATCAGTCCTGGATATCTTGTGCTGACCATCAGTCCTGGATATCTTGTGCTGACCATCAGTCCTGGATATCTTGTGCTGATCATCAGTCCTGGATATCTTGTGCTGACCATCAGTCCTGGATATCATGTGCTGACCATCAGTCCTGGATATCTTGTGCTGATCATCAGTCCTGGATATCTTGTGCTGATCATCAGTCCTGGATATCATGTGCTGACCATCAGTCCTGGATATCTTGTGCTGATCATCAGTCCTGGATATCTTGTGCTGACCATCAGTCCTGGATATCTTGTGCTGACCATCAGTCCTGGATATCTTGTGCTGACCATCAGTCCTGGATATCTTGTGCTGACCATCAGTCCTGGATATCTTGTGCTGATCATCAGTCCTGGATATCTTGTGCTGACCATCAGTCCTGGATATCTTGTGCTGACCATCAGTCCTGGATATCTTGTGCTGACCATCAGTCCTGGATATCTTGTGCTGACCATCAGTCCTGGATATCTTGTGCTGATCATCAGTCCTGGATATCTTGTGCTGACCATCAGTCCTGGATATCTTGTGCTGACCATCAGTCCTGGATATCTTGTGCTGATCATCAGTCCTGGATATCTTGTGCTGACCATCAGTCCTGGATATCTTGTGCTGACCATCAGTCCTGGATATCTTGTGCTGACCATCAGTCCTGGATATCTTGTGCTGACCATCAGTCCTGGATATCTTGTGCTGATCATCAGTCCTGGATATCTTGTGCTGACCATCAGTCCTGGATATCTTGTGCTGACCATCAGTCCTGGATATCTTGTGCTGATCATCAGTCCTGGATATCTTGTGCTGATCATCAGTCCTGGATATCATGTGCTGACCATCAGTCCTGGATATCTTGTGCTGATCATCAGTCCTGGATATCTTGTGCTGACCATCAGTCCTGGATATCTTGTGCTGACCATCAGTCCTGGATATCTTGTGCTGACCATCAGTCCTGGATATCTTGTGCTGACCATCAGTCCTGGATATCTTGTGCTGATCATCAGTCCTGGATATCTTGTGCTGACCATCAGTCCTGGATATCTTGTGCTGACCATCAGTCCTGGATATCTTCTGCTGATCATCAGTCCTGGATATCTTGTGCTGACCATCAGTCCTGGATATCTTGTGCTGACCATCAGTCCTGGATATCTTGTGCTGACCATCAGTCCTGGATATCTTGTGCTGACCATCAGTCCTGGATATCTTGTGCTGATCATCAGTCCTGGATATCTTGTGCTGACCATCAGTCCTGGATATCTTGTGCTGATCATCAGTCCTGGATATCTTGTGCTGACCATCAGTCCTGGATATCTTGTGCTGACCATCAGTCCTGGATATCTTGTGCTGATCATCAGTCCTGGATATCTTGTGCTGACCATCAGTCCTGGATATCTTGTGCTGACCATCAGTCCTGGATATCTTGTGCTGATCATCAGTCCTGGATATCTTGTGCTGACCATCAGTCCTGGATATCTTGTGCTGATCATCAGTCCTGGATATCTTGTGCTGACCATCAGTCCTGGATATCTTGTGCTGACCATCAGTCCTGGATATCTTGTGCTGATCATCAGTCCTGGATATCTTGTGCTGACCATCAGTCCTGGATATCTTGTGCTGACCATCAGTCCTGGATATCTTGTGCTGATCATCAGTCCTGGATATCTTGTGCTGATCATCAGTCCTGGATATCATGTGCTGACCATCAGTCCTGGATATCTTGTGCTGATCATCAGTCCTGGATATCTTGTGCTGACCATCAGTCCTGGATATCTTGTGCTGATCATCAGTCCTGGATATCTTGTGCTGACCATCAGTCCTGGATATCTTGTGCTGACCATCAGTCCTGGATATCTTGTGCTGATCATCAGTCCTGGATATCTTGTGCTGACCATCAGTCCTGGATATCTTGTGCTGACCATCAGTCCTGGATATCTTGTGCTGACCATCAGTCCTGGATATCTTGTGCTGACCATCAGTCCTGGATATCTTGTGCTGACCATCAGTCCTGGATATCTTGTGCTGACCATCAGTCCTGGATATCTTGTGCTGATCATCAGTCCTGGATATCTTGTGCTGACCATCAGTCCTGGATATCTTGTCCTGACCATCAGTCCTGGATATCTTGTGCTGACCATCAGTCCTGGATATCTTGTGCTGACCATCAGTCCTGGATATCTTGTGCTGACCATCAGTCCTGGATATCTTGTGCTGACCATCAGTCCTGGATATCTTGTGCTGACCATCAGTCCTGGATATCTTGTGCTGACCATCAGTCCTGGATATCTTGTGCTGACCATCAGTCCTGGATATCTTGTCCATACCATCAGTCCTGGATATCTTGTGCTGACCATCAGTCCTGGATATCTTGTCCATACCATCAGTCCTGGATATCTTGTGCTGACCATCAGTCCTGGATATCTTGTGCTGACCATCAGTCCTGGATATCTTGTGCTGACCATCAGTCCTGGATATCTTGTGCTGACCATCAGTCCTGGATATCTTGTCCATACCATCAGTCCTGGATATCTTGTGCTGACCATCAGTCCTGGATATCTTGTGCTGACCATCAGTCCTGGATATCTTGTCCATACCATCAGTCCTGGATATCTTGTGCTGATCATCAGTCCTGGATATCTTGTGCTGATCATCAGTCCTGGATATCTTGTCCATACCATCAGTCCTGGATATCTTGTGCTGATCATCAGTCCTGGATATCTTGTGCTGACCATCAGTCCTGGATATCTTGTGCTGATCATCAGTCCTGGATATCTTGTGCTGATCATCAGTCCTGGATATCTTGTCCATACCATCAGTCCTGGATATCTTGTGCTGACCATCAGTCCTGGATATCTTGTGATGACCATCAGTCCTGGATATCTTGTCCATACCATCAGTCCTGGATATCTTGTGCTGACCATCAGTCCTGGATATCTTGTGCTGACCATCAGTCCTGGATATCTTGTGCTGACCATCAGTCCTGGATATCTTGTGCTGACCATCAGTCCTGGATATCTTGTGCTGACCATCAGTCCTGGATATCTTGTGCTGACCATCAGTCCTGGATATCTTGTGCTGACCATCAGTCCTGGATATCTTGTGCTGACCATCAGTCCTGGATATCTTGTGCTGACCATCAGTCCTGGATATCTTGTGCTGACCATCAGTCCTGGATATCTTGTGCTGACCATCAGTCCTGGATATCTTGTGCTGACCATCAGTCCTGGATATCTTGTGCTGACCATCAGTCCTGGATATCTTGTGCTGACCATCAGTCCTGGATATCTTGTGCTGACCATCAGTCCTGGATATCTTGTGCTGACCATCAGTCCTGGATATCTTGTGCTGACCATCAGTCCTGGATATCTTGTGCTGACCATCAGTCCTGGATATCTTGTGCTGACCATCAGTCCTGGATATCTTGTGCTGACCATCAGTCCTGGATATCTTGTGCTGACCATCAGTCCTGGATATCTTGTGCTGACCATCAGTCCTGGATATCTTGTGCTGACCATCAGTCCTGGATATCTTGTGCTGACCATCAGTCCTGGATATCTTGTGCTGACCATCAGTCCTGGATATCTTGTGCTGACCATCAGTCCTGGATATCTTGTGCTGACCATCAGTCCTGGATATCTTGTGCTGATCATCAGTCCTGGATATCTTGTGCTGATGATCAGTCCTGGATATCTTGTCCATACCATCAGTCCTGGATATCTTGTGCTGATCATCAGTCCTCGATATCTTGTGCTGACCATCAGTCCTGGATATCTTGTGCTGACCATCAGTCCTGGATATCTTGTGCTGATCATCAGTCCTCGATATCTTGTGCTGACCATCAGTCCTGGATATCTTGTCCATACCATCAGTCCTGGATATCTTGTGCTGACCATCAGTCCTGGATATCTTGTCCATACCATCAGTCCTGGATATCTTGTGCTGATCATCAGTCCTGGATATCTTGTGCTGATCATCAGTCCTGGATATCTTGTGCTGACCATCAGTCCTGGATATCTTGTCCAGACCATCAGTCCTGGATATCTTGTGCTGACCATCAGTCCTGGATATCTTGTCCATACCATCAGTCCTGGATATCATGTGCTGACCATCAGTCCTGGATATCTTGTCCATACCATCAGTCCTGGATATCTTGTGCTGATCATCAGTCCTGGATATCTTGTGCTGACCATCAGTCCTGGATATCTTGTCCATACCATCAGTCCTGGATATCTTGTCCATACCATCAGTCCTGGATATCTTGTGCTGACCATCAGTCCTGGATATCTTGTGCTGATCATCAGTCCTGGATATCTTGTCCATACCATCAGTCCTGGATATCTTGTCCATACCATCAGTCCTGGATATCTTGTGCTGACCATCAGTCCTGGATATCTTGTGCTGATCATCAGTCCTGGATATCTTGTGCTGACCATCAGTCCTGGATATCTTGTGCTGACCATCAGTCCTGGATATCTTGTCTATACCATCAGTCCTGGATATCATGTGCTGACCATCAGTCCTGGATATCTTGTCCATACCATCAGTCCTGGATATCTTGTGCTGACCATCAGTCCTGGATATCTTGTCCATACCATCAGTCCTGGATATCATGTGCTGACCATCAGTCCTGGATATCTTGTGCTGACCATCAGTCCTGGATATCTTGTGCTGACCATCAGTCCTGGATATCTTGTCCATACCATCAGTCCTGGATATCATGTGCTGACCATCAGTCCTGGATATCATGTCCATACCATCAGTCCTGGATATCTTGTGCTGACCATCAGTCCTGGATATCTTGTGCTGATCATCAGTCCTGGATATATTGTGCTGACCATCAGTCCTGGATATCTTGTGCTGACCATCAGTCCTGGATATCTTGTGCTGATCATCAGTCCTGGATATCTTGTGCTGACCATCAGTCCTGGATATCTTGTGCTGACCATCAGTCCTGGATATCTTGTGCTGACCATCAGTCCTGGATATCTTGTGCTGATCATCAGTCCTGGATATCTTGTGCTGATCATCAGTCCTGGATATCTTGTGCTGACCATCAGTCCTGGATATCTTGTGCTGACAATCAGTCCTGGATATCTTGTGCTGATCATCAGTCCTGGATATCTTGTGCTGACCATCAGTCCTGGATATCTTGTGCTGATCATCAGTCCTGGATATCTTGTGCTGACCATCAGTCCTGGATATCTTGTGCTGACCATCAGTCCTGGATATCTTGTGCTGATCATCAGTCCTGGATATCATGTGCTGACCATCAGTCCTGGATATCTTGTGCTGATCATCAGTCCTGGATATCTTGTGCTGATCATCAGTCCTGGATATCATGTGCTGACCATCAGTCCTGGATATCTTCTGCTGATCATCAGTCCTGGATATCTTGTGCTGACCATCAGTCCTGGATATCTTGTCCATACCATCAGTCCTGGATATCTTGTGCTGACCATCAGTCCTGGATATCTTGTCCATACCATCAGTCCTGGATATCTTGTGCTGACCATCAGTCCTGGATATCTCGTCCATACCATCAGTCCTGGATATCATGTGCTGACCATCAGTCCTGGATATCTTGTCCATACCATCAGTCCTGGATATCTTGTGCTGACCATCAGTCCTGGATATCTTTTCCATACCATCAGTCCTGGATATCTTGTGCTGATCATCAGTCCTGGATATCTTGTGCTGATCATCAGTCCTGGATATCTTGTCCATACCATCAGTCCTGGATATCTTGTGCTGATCATCAGTCCTGGATATCTTGTGCTGATCATCAGTCCTGGATATCTTGTGCTGACCATCAGTCCTGGATATCTTGTGCTGACCATCAGTCCTGGATATCTTGTGCTGACCATCAGTCCTGGATATCTTGTGCTGACCATCAGTCCTGGATATCTTGTGCTGACCATCAGTCCTGGATATCTTGTGCTGACCATCAGTCCTGGATATCTTGTGCTGACCATCAGTCCTGGATATCTTGTGCTGACCATCAGTCCTGGATATCATGTGCTGACCATCAGTCCTGGATATCTTGTGCTGACCATCAGTCCTGGATATCTTGTGCTGACCATCAGTCCTGGATATCTTGTGCTGACCATCAGTCCTGGATATCTTGTGCTGACCATCAGTCCTGGATATCTTGTGCTGACCATCAGTCCTGGATATCTTGTGCTGACCATCAGTCCTGGATATCTTGTGCTGACCATCAGTCCTGGATATCATGTGCTGACCATCAGTCCTGGATATCTTGTGCTGACCATCAGTCCTGGATATCTTGTGCTGACCATCAGTCCTGGATATCTTGTGCTGACCATCAGTCCTGGATATCTTGTGCTGACCATCAGTCCTGGATATCTTGTGCTGATCATCAGTCCTGGATATCTTGTGCTGATCATCAGTCCTGGATATCTTGTGCTGATCATCAGTCCTGGATATCTTGTCCATACCATCAGTCCTGGATATCTTGTGCTGATCATCAGTCCTGGATATCTTGTGCTGATCATCAGTCCTGGATATCTTGTGCTGACCATCAGTCCTGGATATCTTGTGCTGACCATCAGTCCTGGATATCTTGTGCTGACCATCAGTCCTGGATATCTTGTGCTGACCATCAGTCCTGGATATCTTGTGCTGACCATCAGTCCTGGATATCTTGTGCTGACCATCAGTCCTGGATATCTTGTGCTGACCATCAGTCCTGGATATCTTGTGCTGACCATCAGTCCTGGATATCATGTGCTGACCATCAGTCCTGGATATCTTGTGCTGACCATCAGTCCTGGATATCTTGTGCTGACCATCAGTCCTGGATATCTTGTGCTGACCATCAGTCCTGGATATCTTGTGCTGATCATCAGTCCTGGATATCTTGTGCTGACCATCAGTCCTGGATATCTTGTGCTGACCATCAGTCCTGGATATCTTGTGCTGACCATCAGTCCTGGATATCTTGTGCTGACCATCAGTCCTGGATATCTTGTGCTGACCATCAGTCCTGGATATCTTGTGCTGACCATCAGTCCTGGATATCTTGTGCTGACCATCAGTCCTGGATATCTTGTGCTGACCATCAGTCCTGGATATCTTGTGCTGACCATCAGTCCTGGATATCTTGTGCTGATCATCAGTCCTGGATATCTTGTGCTGATCATCAGTCCTGGATATCATGTGCTGACCATCAGTCCTGGATATCTTGTGCTGATCATCAGTCCTGGATATCTTGTGCTGACCATCAGTCCTGGATATCTTGTGCTGACCATCAGTCCTGGATATCTTGTGCTGATCATCAGTCCTGGATATCTTGTGCTGATCATCAGTCCTGGATATCTTGTGCTGATCATCAGTCCTGGATATCTTGTGCTGACCATCAGTCCTGGATATCTTGTGCTGACCATCAGTCCTGGATATCTTGTGCTGACCATCAGTCCTGGATATCTTGTGCTGATCATCAGTCCTGGATATCTTGTGCTGATCATCAGTCCTGGATATCTTGTGCTGACTATCAGTCCTGGATATCTTGTGCTGATCATCAGTCCTGGATATCTTGTGCTGACCATCAGTCCTGGATATCTTGTGCTGACCATCAGTCCTGGATATCTTGTGCTGACCATCAGTCCTGGATATCTTGTGCTGACCATCAGTCCTGGATATATAAAGTAAAAAGGACACAAGTACAACTAACACAACATTTTATTGTGGCAACGTTTCGCTCTGCAGGATCTTGGTAAAACTCCTGCAGAGCGAAACGTCGCCACAATAAAATGTCACATTAGTTGCACTTGTTATCTCTTACTTGACATATTATCCGTAATTCTTCCAAAATATATACCGTCCTGGATAACTTATCCAGAGTACCAAGCTTGGATAACTTATCCAGCGTACCAAGCTTGGATAACTTGTCCTCACTACCAAGCTTGGATAACTTCTCTTGATCACCATGACTGGATAAGTTGTCCTGACTACTGAGTCCGGATAATTTGTTCACAGCTGTGAGCCAGGATATTTTGTGCATACCAGTAAGCCAGGATAACTTATATAAGAAGGAAAACTTATATAATCAAAGATACCTTGTTCATACTAGTAAGCAAGAATAACTTATATAAGCTCTGATAATTTACAAACAGGATAACTTATACAAGCCAGGATCACTTACAAACCAGTAATCCAAGGTAACTTATATAAGCCAGGATAACTTACAAACCAGTAAGCCAGGATAACTTATATAAGCCAGGATAACTTACAAATCAGTAAGCCAGGATAACTTATATAAACCAGAATAACTTCCAAACCAGTAAGCCAGGATAACTTATATAAGCCAGTATAACTTCCAAACCAGTAAGCCAGGATAACTTATATAAGCCAGCAAAACTTACAAACCAATAAGCCAGGATAACTTATATAAGCCAGGATAACTTTAAAACCAGTAAGTCAAGATAACTTATATAAGCCAGGATAACTTTCAAACCAGTAAGCCAGGAAAACTTATATAAGCCAATTATTATTTTTTTATTATCACACCGGCCGATTCCCACCAAGGCAGGGTGGCCCGAAAAAGAAAAACTTTCACCATCATTCACTCCATCACTGTCTTGCCAGAAGGGTGCTTTACACTACAGTTTTTAAACTGCAACATTAACACCCCTCCTTCAGAGTGCAGGCACTGTACTTCCCATCTCCAGGACTCAAGTCCGGCCTGCCGGTTTCCCTGAACCCCTTCATAAATGTTACTTTGCTCACACTCCAACAGTACGTCAAGTATTAAAAACCAATTGTCTCCATTCACTCCTATCAAACACGCTCACGCATGCCTGCTGGAAGTCCAAGCCCCTCGCACACAAAACCTCCTTTACCCCCTCCCTCCAACCTTTCCTAGGCCGACCCCTACCCCGCCTTCCTTCCAATACAGACTGATACACTCTTGAAGTTATTCTGTTTCGCTCCATTCTCTCCACATGTCCGAACCACCTCAACAACCCCTCCTCAGCCCTCTGGACAACAGTTTTGGTAATCCCGCACCTCCTCCTAACTTCCAAACTACGAATTCTCTCCATTATATTCACACCACACATTGCCCTCAGACATGACATCTCCACTGCCTCCAGCCTTCTCCTCGCTGCAACATTCATCACCCATGCTTCACACCCATATAAGAGCGTTTGTAAAACTATACTCTCATACATTCCCCTCTTTGCCTCCAAGGACAAAGTTCTTTGTCTCCACAGACTCCTAAGTGCACCACTCACTCTTTTTCCCTCATCAATTCTATGATTCACCTCATCTTTCATAGATCCATCCGCTGACACGTCCACTCCCAAATATCTGAATACGTTCACCTCCTCCATACTCTCTCCCTCCAATCTGATATTCAATCTTTCATCACCTAATCTTTTTGTTATCCTCATAACCTTACTCTTTCCTGTATTCACCTTTAATTTTCTTCTTTTGCACACCCTACCAAATTCATCCACCAATCTCTGCAACTTCTCTTCAGAATCTCCCAAGAGCACAGTGTCATCAGCAAAGAGCAGCTGTGACAACTCCCACTTTGTGTGTGATTCTTTATCTTTTAACTCCACGCCTCTTGTCAAGACCCTCGCATTTACTTCTCTTACAACTCCATCTATAAATATATTAAACAACCACGGTGACATCACACATCCTTGTCTAAGGCCTACTTTTACTGGGAAATAATTTCCCTCTTTCCTACATACTCTAACTTGAGCCTCACTATCCTCGTAAAAACTCTTCACTGCTTTCAGTAACCCACCTCCTACACCATATACTTGCAACATCTGCCACATTGCCCCCCTATCCACCCTGTCATACGCCTTTTCCAAATCCATAAATGCCACAAAGACCTCTTTAACCTTATCTAAATACTGTTCACAAATATGTTTCACTGTAAACACCTGGTCCACACACCCCCTACCTTTCCTAAAGCCTCCTTTCAAACTAGTAAGCCAGGATAACTTACATATGCCAGGATAACTTTCAAACCAGTAAGCCAGGATAACTTATATAAGCCAGGATAACTTTCAAACCAATAAGCCAGGATAACTTTCAAACCAGTAAGCCAGGATAACTTATATAAGCCAGTATAACTTTCAAACCAGTAAGCCAGGATAACTTATATAAGCCAGAATAACTTTCAAACCAGTAAGCCAGGATAACTTATATAAGCCAGGATAACTTTCAAACCAATAAGCCAGGATAACTCATATAAGCCACTATAACTTTCAAACCAGTAAACCAGGATAACTTTCAAACAAGTAAGCCAGGATAACTCATATAAGCCAGGATAACTTTCAAACCAATAAGCCAGGATAACTTATATAAGCCAGGATAACTTTCAAACCAATAAGCCTGGATAACTTATATATGCCAGGATAACTTTCAAACCAGTAAGCCAGGATAACTTATATAAGCCAGGACAACTTTCAAACCAATAAGCCAGGATAACTTTCAAACCAGTAAGCCAGGATAACTTACATAAGCCAGTATAACTTTCAAACCAGTAAGCCAGGATAACTTATATAAGCCAGGATAACTTTCAAACCAGTAAGCCAGGATAACTTATATAAGCCAGGATAACTCATATAAGCCACTATAACTTTCAAATCAGTAAGCCAGGATAACTTTCAAACAAGTAAGCCAGGATAACTCATATAAGCCAGGATAACTTTCAAACCAGTGAGCCAGGGTAACTTATATAAGCCAGGATAACTTTCAAACCAATAAGCCAGGATAACTTATACAAGCCAGTATAACTTTCAAACCAGCAAGCCAGTATAACTTATATAAGCCAGGATAACTTTCAAACCAGTAAGCCAGGATAACTTATATAAGCCAGTATAACTTTCAAACCAGTAAGTAAGGATAACTTATATAAGCCAGGATAACTTTCAAACCAGTAAGCCAGGATAACGTATATAAGCCAGGATAACTTTCAAACCAGTAAGCCAGGATAACTTATATAAGCTAGGATAACTTTCAAACCAGTTAGCCAGGATAACTTATATAAGCCAGGATAACTTTCAAACCAGTAAGCCAGGATAACTTATATAAGCCAGGATAACTTTCAAACCAGTAAGCCAGGATAACTTATTTAAGCCAGGATAACTTTCAAACCAGTAAGCCAGGATAACTTATTTAAGCCAGGATTACTTTCAAACCAGTTAGCCAGAATAACTTTCATAAGCCAGGATAACTGTCAAACCAGTTAGCCAGGATAACGTATATAAGCCAGGTTAACTTTCAAACCAGTTAGCCAGGATAACGTATATAAGCCAGGATAAACATTCCTGACAAGTTATCCAGGATTTTCCTCTCAGTTATCCTGAATATCCTCTTTAATAAGTCTGGATATTTTGTCCATCTTTTTTCTACTTTACTGTAATTTTAAAATTATCAACATTGTTCAATGTTTACTGTGATTTATATAACATTGTTCAATGTTTACTGTGATTTATATAACATTGTTCAATGTTTACTGTGATTTATATAACATTGTTCAATGTTTACTGTGATTTATATAACATTGTTCAATGTTTACTGTGACTTGTATAACATTGTTCAATGTTTACTGTGATTTATGTAACATTGTTCAATGTTTACTGTGATTTATATAACATTGTTCAATGTTTACTGTGATTTATATAACATTGTTCAATGTTTACTGTGATTTATATAACATTGTTCAATGTTTACTGTGATTTATATAACATTGTTCAATGTTTACTGTGATTTATATAACATTGTTCAATGTTTACTGTGATTTATATAACATTGTTCAATGTTTACTTTGACTTGTATAACATTGTTCAACGTTAAAATATTCTAGTATATAAGTTCAGAGTAATGTTAATATATTTAACGTTACTGTTATTACTAGTTAAATAATGACGTTTAAACATTGATGTCTCATAACTCAATTATTTTACCTAAATTAACTAACAATAATTTAACAATTAACAAATATAAATGTTAATGTATTGATAACTTTCCATAATGTTTTTGCTCAGTGTTAATAAAGTTAATGATTTTCCCTGTATTTCTTTAAACATCAAATGCTGATTTAAACTAAGTTTAACAAACATTTTTACCAACAGTAAACACTGATGATCAAGATCATGACTTAATAAATAATGTTAATTATTATATACCAACAGTAACACTAGTAACTGTTACTGTTAATGTCTAACAAAAATAACAGTGACAATAGTAACTGTTACTGTTAATATCTAACAAAAACAACAGTAACACTAGTAACAGTTACTGTCAATATCTTACAAAAACAACAGCAACATTAGTAACTGTTACTCTTAATGTCTAACAAACACAACAGTAACACTAGTAACAGTTACTGTTAATATCTAACAAAAATAAGAGTAACACTAGTAACAGTTATTGTTAATATCTACCAAAAACAACAGTAACACAAGTAACCGTTACTGTTAATGTATAACAAAAACAACAGTGACAGTAGTAACAGTTACTGTTAATATCTAACAAAAACAACAGTAACACAAGTAACTGTTGCTGTTAATATCTAACAAAAACAAAAGTAACACTAGCAACTCTTACTGTTAATACATAACAAAAACAACAGCAACACTAGTAACTGTTACTGTTAATATCTTACAAAAACAACAGTATCACTAGTAACTGTTACTCTTCATATCTAACAAAAACAACAGTGACACTAGTAACTGTTACTGTTAATATCTAGCAAAAGCAACAGTAACACTAGTAACTGTTACTGTTAGTATCTAACAAAAACAACAGTAACACTAGTAACTGTTACTGTTAATATCTAACAAAAACAACAGTAACACTAGTAACAGTTACTGTTAATATCTAACAAAAACAACAGTAACACTAGTAACTGTTACTGTTAATATCTAACAAAAACAACAGAAACACAAGTAACTGTTACTGTTAATGTCTAACAAAAACAATAGAGACACTAGTAACTGTTACTGCTAATGTCTAACAAAACAACAGTGACACTAGTAACTGTTACTGCTAATGTTTAACAAGAACAACAGTAACAATAGTAATTGTCACTGTTAATGTCTAACAAGAACAAAAGTAACAACAGTAACTGCTACTGTTAATGTCTAACAAGAACAACAGTAATAACAGTAACTGTTACTGTTAATATCTAACAAAAACAACAGTAACATTAGTGGAAGTTACTGTTAATATCTAACAAAAACAACAGTAACACAAGTAACCGTTACTGTTAATATCTAACAAAAACAACAGTGACACTAGTAACTGTTACTGTTAATATCTAACAAAAACAACAGTGACACTAGTAACTGTTATTGTTAATATCTAACAAAAACAACAGTAACAATAGTAACTGTTACTGCTAATGTCTAACAAAAACAACAGAAACACTAGTAACAGTTACTGTTAATGTCTAACAAAAACAACAGTGACAGTAGTAACAGTTACTGTTAATATCTAGCTAAAACAACAGTAACACAATTAACTATTACTGTTAATATCTAACAAAAACAACAGTAACAATAGTAACTGTTACTGTTAATATCTAACAAAAACAACAGTGACACTAATAACTGTTACTGTTAATATCTAACAAAAACAATAATGAAAGTAGTAACTGTTACTGGTAATATCTAACAAAAACAACAGTAACACTAGTAACTGTTAGTTTAATATCTAACAAAAACAAAAGTAACACTAGTAACTGTTACTGCTAATATCTAACTAGTAACAGTTACTGTTAATATCTATAAAAAACAACAGTAACACTAGTATCTGTTACTGTTAATATCTAACAAAAACAACAGTAACACAAGTAACTGTTCCTGTCAATGTCTAACAAAAACAACAGTAACACTAGTAACTGTTACTGTTAATGTCTAACAAAAACAAAAGTAACAATAGTATCTGTTATTGTTAATGTCTAACAAGAGCAACAGTAATAACAGTAACTGTTACTGTTAATGTCTAACAAGAACAACTGTTACTGTCTAACAAGAACAACAGAAACAACAGTAACTGTTACTGTTAATGTCTGACAAGAACAACAGTAACAATAATTCTTACTGTTAATATCTAACAAGAATAACAGTAACAACAGTAACTGCTACTGTTAATGTCTAACAAGAACAACAGTAACAACAGTAACTGTTACTGTTAATGTCTAACATGAACAACAGCAACAACAGTAACTCTTACTGATAATGCCTAACAAGGTCAACAGTAACAACAGAAATTCTTACTGTTAATGTTTAACAAAAACAACAGTAACAACAGTAACTGTCACTGTTAATGTCTAACAAGAACAACATTAAAAACAGTAACTGTTAATGTCTAACAAGAACAACAGTAACAACACTAACTGTTACTGTAAATGTCTAACAAGAACAACAGTAACAACAGTAACTGTTACTGTTAATGTCTAACGAGAACAACAGTAACAACAGTAACTGTTACTGTTAATCTCTAACGAGAACAACAGTAACAACAGTAGGTGTTACTGTAATGTCTAACAAGAACAACAGTAACAACAGTAACTGTTACTGCAATGTCTAACAAGAACAACAGTAAAAACAGTAACTGTTACTGTAATGTCTAACAAGAACAACAGTAAAAACAGTAACTGTTACTGTAATGTCTAACAAGAACAACAGTAACAGCAGTAACTGTTACTGAAATGTCTAACAAGAGCAACAGTAACAACAGTAACTGTTACTGAAATGTCTAACAAGAACAACAGTAACAACAGTAACTGTTACTGCAATGTCTAACAAGAACAACAGTAAAAACAGTAACTGTTACTGTAATGTCTAACAAGAACAACAGTAACTGTTACTGAAATGTCTAACAAGAACAACAGTAACAACAGTAACTGTTACTGAAATGTCTAACAAGAACAACAGTAACAACAGTAACTGTTACTGAAATGTCTAACAAGAACAACAGTAACAACAGTAACAACAGTAACTGTTACTGTTAATTACTAATAAAAGCAGATATTTTATTTTTTATTATCACACTGGCCGATTCCCACCAGAGCAGGGTGGCCCGAAAAAGAAAAACTTTCACCATCATTCACTCCATCACTGTCTTGCCAGAAGGGTGCTTTACACTACAGTTTTTAAACTGCAACATTAACACCCCTCCTTCAGAGTGCAGGCACTGTACTTCCCATCTCCAGGACTCAAGTCCGGCCTGCCGGTTTCCCTGAACCCCTTCATAAATGTTACTTTGCTCACACTCCAACAGCACGTCAAGTATTAAAAACCATTTGTCTCCATTCCCTCCTATCAAACACGCTCACGCATGCCTGCTGGAAGTCCAAGCCCCTCGCACACAAAACCTCCTTTACCCCCTCCCTCCAACCTTTCCTAGGCCGACCCCTACCCCGCCTTCCTTCCAGTACATACTGATACACTCTTGAAGTTATTCTGTTTCTCTCCATTCTCTCCACATGTCCGAACCACCTCAAGAACCCTTCCTCAGCCCTCTGGACAACAGTTTTGGTAATCCCGCACCTCCTCCTAACTTCCAAACTACGAATTCTCTCCATTATATTCACACCACACATTGCTCTCAGACCTGACATCTCCACTGCCTCCAGCCTTCTCCTCGCTGCAACATTCATCACCCATGCTTCACACCCATATAAGAGCGTTGGTAAAACTATACTCTCATACATTCCCCTCTTTGCCTCCAAGGACAAAGTTCTTTGTCTCCACAGACTCCTAAGTGCACCACTCACCCTTTTCCCCTCAACAATTCTATGATTCACCTCATCTTTCACAGACCCATCCGCTGACACGTCCACTCCCAAATATCTGAATACATTCACCTCCTCCATACTCTCTCCCTCCAATCTGATATCCAATCTTTCATCACCTAATCTTTTTATTATCCTCATAACCTTACTCTTTCCTGTATTTACTTTCAATTTTCTTCTTTTGCACACCCTACCAAATTCATCCACCAATCTCTGCAACTTCTCTTCAGAATCTCCCAAGAGCACAGTGTCATCAGCAAAGAGCAACTGTGACAACTCCCACTTTATGTGTGATTCTTTATCTTTTAACTCCACGCCTCTTGCCAAGACCCTCGCATTTACTTCTCTTACAACCCCATCTATAAATATATTAAACAACCACGGTGACATCACACATCCTTGTCTAAGGCCTACTTTTACTGGGAAATAATTTCCCTCTTTCCTACATACTCTAACTTGAGCCTCACTATCCTCGTAAAAACTCTTCACTGCTTTCAGTAACCTACCTCCTACACCATACACCTGCAACATCTGCCACATTGCCCCCCTATCCACCCTGTCATACGCCTTCTCCAAATCCATAAATGCCACAAAGACCTCTTTAGCCTTATCTAAATACTGTTCACTTATATGTTTCACTGTAAACACCTGGTCCACACACCCCCTACCTTTCCTAAAGCCTCCTTGTTCATCTGCTATCCTATTCTCCGTCTTACTCTTAATTCTTTCAATAATAACTCTACCATACACTTTGCCAGGTATACTCAACAGTCTTATTCCCCTATAATTTTTGCACTCTCTTTTATCCCCTTTGCCTTTATACAAAGGAACTATGCATGCTCTCTGCCAATCCCTGGGTACCTTACCCTCTTCCATACATTTATTAAATAATTGCACAACCACTCCAAAACTACATCCCCACCTGCTTTTAACATTTCTATCTTTATCCCATTAATCCCGGCTGCCTTACCCCCTTTCATTTTACCTACTGCCTCACGAACTTCCCCCACACTCACAACTGGCTCTTCCTCACTCCTACAAGATGTTGTTCCTCCTTGCCCTATACACGAAATCACAGCTTCCCTATCTTCATCAACATTTAACAATTCCTGAAAATATTCCCTCCATCTTCCCAATACCTCTAACTCTCCATTTAATAACTCTCCTCTCCTATTTTTAACTGACAAATCCATTTGTTCTCTAGGCTTTCTTAACTTGTTAATCTCACTCCAAAACTTTTTCTTATTTTCAACAAAATTTTTTGATAACATCTCACCCACTCTCTCATTTGCTATCTTTTTACATTGCTTCACCACTCTCTTAACCTCTCTCTTTTTCTCCATATACTCTTCCCTCCTTTCATCACTTCTACTTTGTAAAAACTTCTCATATGCTAACTTTTTCTCCCTTACTACTCTCTTCACATCATCATTCCACTAATCGCTCCTCTTCCCTCCCGCACCCACTTTCCTGTAACCACAAACTTCTGCTGAACACTCTAACACTACATTTTTAAACCTACCCCATACCTCTTCGACCCCATTGCCTATGCTCTCATTAGCCCATCTATCCTCCAATAGCTGTTTATATCTTACCCTAACTGCCTCCTCTTTTAGTTTATAAACCTTCACCTCTCTCTTCCCTGATGCTTCTATTCTCCTTGTATCCCATCTATATATATGAGCATATATAGATGAGCATAATAATATATGTTAATAAAAGTTTGTATGATATTTAGTTTAAAAAAATATCAATAATGATCATTACTAAGACAGTAAAGATCAATACTGATCATTACTGCGACAATAAAGATCAATAATTATCATTACTAAGACAGCAAAGATCAATAATGATCATTACTAAGAGAGTAAAGATCAAAAATGATCAATACTAAGAGAGAGTAAAGATCAATAATGATCATTACTAAGACAATAAAGATCAATAATGATCATTACTAAGAGAGTAAAGATCAATAATGATCATTACTAAGACAGTAAAGTTCAATAATGATCATTACTAAGAGAATAAAGATCAATAATGATGATTACTAATACAGTAAACATCAATAATGATCATTACTAAGAGAGTAAAGATCAATAATAATCATTTCTAAGACAGTAAAGATCAATAATGATCATTACTAGGACAGTAAAGATCAATAATGATCATTACTAAGACAGTAAAGATCAATAAAGATCATTACTTAGAGAGTAAAGATCAATAATGATCATTACTAGGACAGTAAAGATCAATAATGATCATTACTGAGAGAGTAAAGATTAATAATGGTCATTACCAACAGAGTAAAGATCACTATTGATCATTACTGAGACAGCAAAGATCGATAATGATCATTAATAAGACATTAAAGATCAATAATGATCATTACTTTGAGAGTAAAGATCAATAATGTTAATTATTTAGAGAGAAAAGATCAATAATGATCATTACGGATGCAGTAAAGATCAATATTGATCATTATGAACTCAGTGAAGATCAATAATGATAATTGCAGAGGAAGTAAAGATCAATAATGATCATTACTAAGAGAGTAAAGATCAATAATGATCATTAATGAGACAGCAAAGATCGATAATGATCCTTAATAAGACATTAAAGATCAATAATGATCATTGCTAACAGAGTAAAGATCAATAATGTTCATCACTAAGGCAGTAATGATTAATAATGATCATCACTAGGACAGTAAAGATCAATAATGATCATTACTGAGACAATAAAGATCGATAATGATCATTAATAAGACATTAAAGATCAATAAGGATCATTATGGAGCCAGTAAAGATCAATAATAATAATTATGGAGGCCTAAAAGATCAATAATTATCATTCCTGAGCCAGCAGAGATCAATAATGATCATTAGTGAGACAGTAAAGATCAATAATGATCATCACTGAGTCAATAAAGACCAATAATGATCGTTACTACGACAATAAAGATCAATAAAGATCATTATGAAGAGAGTAGAGATGTATAATGATCATAACTGAGACAGTAAAGATAAAAAATTATCATTTCTAAGGCAGTAAAGATCAATAATGATCATTACTAAGACAGTAAAGATCAAAAATGATCATTACTTAGACATTGAAGATCAATAATTATCATTATTGAGATATTAAGCATCAATAATGATCATCACTAATACAGTAAAGAGCAAAATTATCATTACTGATAGAGTAAAGATCAATATTGATCAATACTAAGACAGTGAAGGTCAATAATGATCATTACTTAGACAGTAAAGAGAAGTAATGATATTTACCGAGACATAAAAGATCGATAATGATCATTACTGAGTCAGTAAAGATTAATAATGATCATTACTGAGACAGTAATGATCAAAAATGATCATTACTAAGACAGTAAAGGTCAATAATGATCATTACTAAGATAGTAAGGATCACTAATGATCATTACATAGACAGTAATAATCAATAATGATCATTACTAAGACAATAAAGATTGATAATGATCATTAATAAAACATTAAAGATCAATAATGATCATTACTAAGACAGTAAAGATAAATGATGATAATTATGAAGGGATTAAAGATCAACACTGATAATTACTGGGAGAATAAAGATAAAGATCAACAGAGACAGTGATCAATTACTTATGGAGGAGTAAAGATCAATAATGATCATTACTTAGACAGTAGAGATCAATAATGATCATTACAGAGACAGTAAAAATTAATAATGATCTTTATGGAGTAAGTAAAGATAAATAATGATCATTACTGAGACAGTAGAGATTAATAATGATCATTACTGAGGCAGAAAAGATCGATAATGATCATTAATAAGAAATTAAAGATCAATAATGATCATTACTAAGACAGTAAAGATCAATAATGTTCATTACTGAGAGAGTAAAGGTCAATAATGATCATTACTAAGGCAGTAAAGATCAATAATGTTCATTACTGAGACAGTAAAGATCAATAATGATCATTACTTAGACAGTAAAGATCAATAATGATCATTACTAAAACAGTAAAAATCAATAATGATCATTACTAAGATAGTAAAAATCAATAATGATTATTATTATTAGTAAAGATCAGTAAATATTAGTAATATAGTTAAACGCAAAAATTATCATTACTAAGACAGTAAAGCTCAATAATGATCATTACTAAGACAGTAAAGATCAATAATGATCATTACTAAGACAGAAAACCTCAATAATGAATCATTACTAAGAAAGTAAACCTCAATAATGGTCTCTATTAAGACAGTAATGATCAATAATGATCATTACTGAGACAGTAAAGATCAATAATGATTATTACTAAGACAGTAAAGCTCAATAATGATTATTACTAAGACAGTAAGGATTAATATAGACCATTATTTAGTAACAATCAATATTTTTTACTAAACAGCAAAGATTAATAATGATCATTACTAAGACAGTAGAAATCAATAGTGATATTTACTAAGGCAGTAAAAATCAATATGGATTACTCCTAAAACAGTAAAGATCAATAATGATAAATACTAAGACAGTAAAGATCAATAATGTTCATAACTAAGACAGTAAAGGTAAATAATGATCATTACTGAGACAGAAAAGATCAATAATGGTCATTACTAAGACAGCAGAGATCAATAATGATCATTACTGAGACAGTAAAGATCAATATTGGTCATTAGTAAGATATTAAAGATCAATAATGATCATTACTAAGACAGTAAAGATCAATGATTATCATTACTAAGGCAGTAAAGATCAATAATGATCATTGCTGAGTCAGTAAAGATCAATAATGATCAGTACCAAGAGAGTAAAGATCAATAACGATCATAACTGAATCAGTAAAGATCAATAAAGTTCATTACTAAGATAATAAATATCAATAATGATCATTTATAAGACAGTAGAGATCAATAATTATCATTTCTGAGACAGTAAAGTTCAATAATGATCATCACTGAGACAGTAAAGGTAAATAATGATCATTACTAAGCCAGTAAAGATCCATAATGATAATTTCTAAGATACTAGAGCTCAGTAATGATCCTTACTGTGACAGTAAAGATCAATGATGATCATTACTGAGACAGTAAAGATCAAGAATGGTCATTGCTAACACAATAGAGATTAATAATGGTCATTACTGAGAGAGTAAAGGTCAATAATGATCATTACTATGGAGAAAAGATCAATAAAAATGATTACAGAGACAGTAAAGATCAATAATGATCATTACCGAGACAGTAGAGATCAATAATGGTCATTTCTGAAACAGTAGAGATCAATAATGGTCATTACTAAGACAGTAAAGATCAATAATGATCACTACTAAGAGAGTAAAAATCAATAATGATCATTGCTAAGACAGAAAAGATCATTAATGACCATTACTAAGACATTAAAGATAATAAACATCATTACTAATGCAGTAAAGGTCAAAAATGATCATTACTGAGAGAGTAACGATCAATAATTACTATTACTATGAGAGTAGAGATCAATAATGATCATTACTAAGATTGTAAAAATCCATAATGATAATTACTTACGCATTAAAGGTCAATAATGATCATTACTGAGAAATTAAAGATCAATAATGATCATTACTAAGACAGTAAAGGTCAATAATGATCGTTACTTAGACAGTAAAGAAAAACAATGATAATTACAGAGGCAGTAAAGATCAATAATGGTCATTATTTAGACAGTAAAGATCAATAATGTTCATTACTAAGACAGTAAAGATTAATAATGATCATTACTGGGGCAGTAAAGATCAATAATGATCATTAAAGAGACAATAAAGATGGATAATGATCGTTAATAAGACATTAAATATCAATAATGATCATTATGGGACAGTAAAGATCAATAACAATAATTACAGAGGCAGTGAAGATCAATAATGATCATTACTGAGCCAGTAGAGATCAATAATGATCATTAGTGAGACAGTAAAGATCGATAACGATTATTAATAAGATATTAAAGATCAATAATGATCATTGCTGTGAGAGTAAAGATCAACAATGTTCATTACTGAGACAGTAAAGATCAATAATGATCATTACTAAGTCAATAAAGACCAATAGTGATCATTACTGAGTCAGTAAAGATCAATAATGATCAGTACTAATACAGTAAAAAAATATTGATCGTTACTGAGATAGTAAAAATCAATATTCATCATTATTAGTAGTAAAGATCAGTAATGATCTTTAAAAAGACAGTAAAACGCAATAATGATCATTATCAAGACAGTAAAGCTCAATAATGACCATTACTAAGACAGTAAAGATCAATAATGATCATTACTAAGACAATAAAGATCAATAATGATCATTACTAAGGCAGTAAAGATCAATGATGATCATTACTGAGTCAGTAAAGACCAATAATGATCATTACTAAGACAATAAAGGTCAATAAAGATCATTATGAGGATAGTAGAGATGTATAATGATCATTACTGAGACAGTAAAGATCAATAATGATCATTACTAAGACAGCAAAGATCAATAATGATAATTACTAAGATAGCAGAGCTCAATAATGATCATTACTGATTCAACGAAGATCAATAATGATCATTACTGAGACTGTAAAGATCAATAATCGTCATTACTAAGACAGTAGAAATAAAAAATGATCATTACTGTGACAGTAAAGATCACTAATGATCATTACTAAGACAGTAGAGATCAATAATGATCATTACTAAGACAGTAAAGCTAAGTAATGATAATTAAATGAGACAATAAAGATCAGTAATGATCATTACTCTGAGAGTAAAGATCAATAAAAATCATTACAGAGACAGTAAAGATCAATAATTATCATTACTGAGACAGTAGAGATCAATAATTATCATTACAGAGACAGTAGGGATCAATAATGATCATTACTGAGACAGCAAAGATAAAAAATAATCATTACTAAGGCAGTAAAGATCAATAATGATCATTTCTAAGACAGTAAAGATCAATAATGATCATTACTTAGACATTGAAGATCAATAATGATCATTACTTAGGCAGTGAAGATCAATAATGATCATTATTGAGATATTAAGGATCAATAATGACCATTACTAATACAGTAAAGAGAAATAATGATCATTACTGAGAGAATAAAGATCAATATTGATCAATACTAAGACAGTAAAGAGTAATAATGATCATTACTTAGACAGTAAAGATAAATAATGATATTTACCAAGACAGAAAAGATCAATAATGATCATTACTGAGACAGTAAAGATTAATAATGATCATTACTGACCCAGTAATGATCGAAAATGATCATTACTAAGACAGTAAAGATCAATAATGATCATTACTAAGGTAGTAAAGATCACTAATGATCATTACACAGACAGTAATAATCAATAATTAACATTACTGAGACAGTAAAGGTCGATAATGATCATTAATAAAATATTAAAGATGAATAATGATCATTACTAAGACAGTAAAGATCAATAATGATCATTACAGAGGCATTAAAGATCAACACTGATAATTACTGGGAGTATAAATATCAATAATGATCATTACAGAGACAGTAAAGATTAATAATGATCTTTATGGAGGAAGTAAAGATCAATAATGATCTTTACTGAGACAGAAGAGATTAATAATGATCATTGTTGAGGCAGTAAAGATCAATAATGATCATTACTGAGGCAGAAAAGATCGATAATGATCATTAATAAGACATTAAAGATCAAAAATGATCATTGCGAAGACAGTAAAGATCAATAATGTACATTAATGAGACAGTAAAGGTCAATAATGATCATTACTAAGGCAGTAAAGATCAATAATGTTTATTACTGAGACAGTAAAGATCAATAATAATCATTACTTATAGAATAAAGAACAATAATGATCATTACTAAGACAGTAAAAATCAATAATGATCATTATTATTAGTAAAGATCAGTAATTATTAGTAAGATAGTAAAACGCAAAAATGATCATTACTAAGACGGTAAAGCTCAATAATGATCATTACTAAGACAGTAAAGATCAATAATGATCATTACTGAAACAGTAAACCTCAATAATGATCATTACTAAGACAGTAAATCTCAATAATGGTCTCTATTAAGACAGTAACGATCAATAATGATCATTACTGAGACAGTAAAATCAATATTCATTATTACTAAGACAGTAAAGCTCAATAATGATTATTACTAAGACAGTAAAGATTAATATTGACAATTACTTAGACAGTAACGATCAATATGGTTTACTAAACAGCAAAGATTAATAATGATCATTATTAAGACAGTAGAAATCAATAATGATAATTACTAAGGCAGTAAAAATCAATATGGATAACTACTAAAACAGTAAAGATCAATAATGATAATTACTGAGACAGTAAAGATCAACAATGTTCATTACTGAGAGAGTTAAGGTCAATAATGATAATTACTGAGACAGTAAAGATCAATAATGGTCATTACTAAGACAGTAGAGATCAATAATGATCATTACTGAGACAGCAAAGATCAATATTCTTCATTAGTAAGACATTAAAGATAAATAATGATCATTATTAAGACAGTACAAATCAATTATTATCATTACTGAGGCAGTAAAGATCACTAATGATCATTACTGAGTCAGTAAAGATCAATAATGATCAGTACTAATAGAGTAAAGATCAATAATGATCATAACTGAATCAGCAAAGATCAATAATGATCATTACTAAGACAATAAATATCAATAATGATCATTTCTAAGAGAGTAGAGATCAATAATGATCATTTCTGAGACAGTAAAGATCAACAATGATCATTACTGAGACAGTAAAGGTCAATAATGATCATTAATAAGCCAGTAAAGATCCATAATGATAATTACTAAGATACTAGAGCTCAATAATGATCATTACTCTGACAATAAAGATCAATGATGATCATTACTGAGACAGTAAAGATCAATAATGGTCATTACTAAGACAGTAGAGATCAATAATGGTTATTACTGAGACAGTAAAGATCAATAATGATCATTACTGAGAAAGTAAAGATCAATAAAAATGATTACAGAGACAGTAAAGATAAATAATGATCATTACCGAGACAGTAGAGATCAATAATGGTCATTTCTGAGACAGTAAAGATCAATAATGGTCATTATTAAGAGAGTAAAGATCAATAATGATCATTACTAAGAGAGTAAAAATCAATAATGATCATTGCTAAGACAGTAAAGATCAATAATGATCACTAAGATATTAAAGATCAATAAACATCATTACTAATGCAGTAAAGATCAAAAATGATCATTACTGAGACTGTAACGATCAATAATTATAATTACTAAGAGAGTAAAGATCAATAATGACCTTTACTAAGAGTGTAAATATCCATAATGATCATTACTGAGGCAGTAAAGGTCAATAATGATCATTACTGGGACAGTAAAGATCAATATTGATCATTACTAAGACAGTAAAGATCAATAATGATCATTACTGAGACAGTAAAGATCAATAATGATCATTACCTAGACAGTAAAGAACAACAATGATAATTACAGAGACAGTAAAGATGAATAATGATCATTATTGACACAGTAAAGATCAATAATGTTCATTACTAAGACAGTAAAGATTAATAATGATCATTACCAAAACAGTAAAGATCAATAATGATCATTAATGAGACAATAAAGATGGATAATGATCATTGATAAGACATTAAAAATCAATAATGATCATTATGGAGGCAGTAAAGATCAATAATAATAATTACAGAGGCAGTAAAGATCAATAATGATCATTACTGAGCCAGTAGAGATCAATAATGATCATTACTGAGAAAAGATATTAAAGATCAATAATGATCGTTACTGAGATAGTAAAGATCAATAATGATCTTTAGGGAGGCATTAAAAATCAACACTGATCATTACTGGGAGAATAAAGATCAATAATGATCATTACAGAGACAGTAAAGATCAATAATGATCTTTATTGAGGAAGTAAAGATCAATAATGATCATTACTGAGACAGTAGAGATCAATAAGGATCATTGCTGAGACAGTAAAGATCAATAATGATCATTAATGAGGCAGAAAAGATCGATAATGATCATTAATAAGACATTAAAGATCAATAATAATCATTACTAGGAGAGTAAAGATCAATAATGTTCATTACTGAGACAGAAAAGTACAATAATGATCATTACCAAGGCAGTAAAGATCAATAAAGTTCATTACTGAGACAGTAAAGGTCAATAATGATCATTACTTAGACAGTAAAGATCAATAATGATCATTACTAAGACAGTAAAAATCAATAATGATCATTATTATTAGTGAAGATCAGTAATTATTAGTAAGATAGTAAAACGCAAAAATGAACTTTACTAAGAGAGTAAAGCTCAATAATGATCATTACTCAGACAGTAAAGATCAATAATGATCATTACTAAGACAGTAAACCTCAATAATGGTCTCTATTAAGACAGTAACGATCAATAATGATCATTACTGAGACAGTAAAGATCAATAATGATTATTACTAAGACAGTAATGCTCAATAGTGATTATTACTAAGACAGTAAAGATTAATATTGACCATTACTTAGACAGTAACGATCAATATTGTTTACTAATCAGCAAAGATTAATAATGATCATTACTAAGAGAGTAGAAATCAATAATGATAATTACTAAGGCAGTAAAAATGAATATGGATTACTACGAAAACAGTAAAGATCAATAATGATAATTAGTAAGACAGTAAAGATCAATAATGTTCACTACTAAGACAGAAAAGGTCAATAATGATCATTACTGAGACAGTAAAGTTCAATAATGGTCATAACTAAGTCAGTAGAGAACAATAATGACCTTTATTGAGACAGTAAATATCAATATTGGTCATTAGTAAGATATTAGAGATCAATAATGATCATTGCTAAGACAGTAAAAATCAATGATTATCATTACTGAGGCAGTAAAGATCAATAATGATCATTACTCAGTCAGTAAAGATCAATAATGATCAGTACTAAGAGAGTAAAGATCAATAATGATCATAACTAAGACAATAAAGATCAATAATGATCATTTCTTAGACAGTAGAAATCAATAATGATCATTTCTGAGACAGTAAAGATCAACAATGATCATTACTGAGACAGTAAAGGTCAATAATGATCATTATGAAGGTAGTGAAAATCAATAATGATAATTGTGGAGGAAGTAAAGATCAATAATGATCATTACTAAGACAGTAAACCTCAATAATGGTCTCTATTAAGACAGTAACGACCAATAATGATCATTACTGAGACAGTAAAGATCAATAATGATTATTACTAAGACAGTAATGCTCAATAATGATTATTACTAAGACAGTAAAGATTAATATTGTCCATTACTTAGACAGTAACGATCAATATTGTTTACTAATCAGCAAAGATTAATAATGATCATTACTAAGACAGTAGAAATCAATAATGATAATTACTAAGGCAGTAAAAATTAATATGGATTACTACGAAAACAGTAAAGATCAATAATGATAATTAGTAAGACAGTAAAGATCAATAATGTTCACTACTAAGACTGTAAAGGTCAATAATGATCATTACTGAGACAGTAAAGTTCAATAATGGTCATAACTAAGTCAGTAGAGAACAATAATGACCATTATTGAGAGAGTAAAGAACAATATTGGTCATTAGTAAGATATTAGAGATCAATAATGATCATTGCTCAGACAGTAAAAATCAATGATTATCATTACTGAGGCAGTAAAGATAATTAATGATCATTACTGAGACATTAAAGATCAATAATGATCACTTCTGAGACAGTAGAGATCAATAATTATCATTACAGAGACAGTAGGGATCAATCATGATCATTACTGAGACAGTAAAGATAAAAAATGATCATTACTAAGGCAGTAAAGATCAATAATGATCATTACTAAGACAGTAAAGATCAATAATGATCATTACTCAGACATTGAAGATCAATAATGATCATTACCGAGGCAATGAAGACCAATAATGATCATTATTGAGACATTGAGGATCAATAATGATCATTACTAATACAGTAAAGATCAATAAGGATCATTACTTAGACAGTAAAGGAAAATAATGATATTTACCGAGAGAGAAAAGATCAATAATGATCATTACTTAGACAATAATAATCAATAATGATCATTAATAAGACAATGAAGATCGATAAATATCATTAATAAGACATTAAAGATCAATAACAATCATTACTAAGACAGTAAAGATCAATAATGATCATCACGGAGGCATTAAAGATCAACACTGATCATTACTATGCTATTTGAGCTTGGGGATCAACTGCAGCAACACACCTAAAGCCAATAATAATCCAACAAAAAGCTGCAGTAAGAATAATCACTAAATCCCATCCATGGAAACACACCCCCCCACTCTTCATAGACCTAAACTTACTTCCAGTTCAGTACATCTACACTTACTACTGTGCAATCTACATCAACAGGGCCCTAAACTCTAATATCAACCTTGACCTAAAACGCTTTCTTGATAGTTGTGACAGAACCCGCAGGCATAACACCAGACACAAACATCTCTACGACATTCCCCGTGTCCGACGAAACCTTTACAAAAATTCAATGTATGTCAAAGGCCCTAAAATCTGGAATACCCTACCTGAGAACTCTAGAACTGCAGACATATTCATCACCTTCAAAACTACCATTAGAAAACATCTTATCTCCCTGATACACCCCGTCAACTAACTACACAAATGCCACCTGGTGGTTCACACTTACACTCGCTCACTCATTTGACCATAAACAGAAATATTAATCTCAGTCTTAAAATAATGAATCCTGTGATACTCCAATACTGAAACTATGTACTGTGCCAAAACAAAAGCATTCACATTGCTAAACTCACAAACTAGTATTTAGTCACTTAGCCATAATACCAACTTACCTCATAATTTGTAATATTTTACAATTAAGAATAAAACTAAGTATGCCCGAAATGCCTAGCCATGCTAAGCGTTCTAGTGGTACACTCTGTAATCACAATTTTACTACATGTAAACCAAACAATAACCAAATTTCTGTAAACTCAGCATTGTAATCCTTATAGAGAATAAACTTTGAATTTGAATTTGAAATTGAATTACTGGGAGAATAAAGATCAATAATAATCATTACAGAGACAGTAAAGATCAATAATGATCTTTATGGAGGAAGTAAAGATCAATAATGATCATTACTTAGAGAGTAGAGATCAATAATGATCATTGCTGAGACAGTAAAGATCAATAATGATCATTACTGAGGGAGAAAAGATCGATAATGATCATTAATATGACATTAAAGATCAATAATGATCATTACTGAGACAGTAAAGATCAATAATGTTCATTACTGAGACAGTAAAGGTCAATAATTATCATTACTAAGGCAGTAAAGATCAATAATGTTCATTACTGAGACAGTAAAGATCAATAATGATGAATACTTAGACAGTAAAGTTCAATAATGATCATTACTAAGACAGTAAAAATCAATAATGATCATTACTAAGATAGTAAAAATCAATAATGATCATTATTATTAGTAAAGATCAGCAATTATTAGTTAGACAGAAAACCCAAAAATGATCATTACTAAGTCAGTAAAGCTCAATAATATTCATTACTACGACAGTAAAGATCAATAATGATCATTACTAAGACAGTAAACTTCAATAATGGTCTCTATTAAGACAGTAACGATTAATAATGATTATTACTAAGACAGTAAAGCTCAATAATCATTATTACTAAGACAGTAAAGATTAATATTGTTTACTAAGCAGCAAAGATTAATAATGATCATTACTAAGAGAGTAGAAATCAATAATGATAATTACTATGGCAGTAAAAATCACTATGGATTACTACTAAAACAGTAAAGATCAATAATGATAATTAGTAAGAAAGTAAAGATCAATAATGTTCATTACTAAGACTGTAAATTTCAATAATGATCATTACTGAGAGAGTAAAGATCAGTATAGGTCATTAGTAAGATATTAAAGATCAATAATGATCATTATTAAGACAGTAAAGATCAATGATTATCATTACTGAGGCAGTAAAGATCACTAATGATCATTACTGAGTCAGTAAAGATCAATAATGATCAGTACTAAGAGAGTAAAGATCAATAATGTTCATAACTGAATCAGTGAAGATCAATAAGGATCATTACTAAGACAATAAATAAGAATAATGATCATTTCTAAGACAGTAGAGATCAATAATGATCATTTCTGAGGCAGTAAAGATCAATAATGATCATTTCTGAGACAGTAAAGGTCAATAATGATCATTACTAGGCCAGTAAAGATCCATAATGATAATTACTAAGATACTAGAGCTCAATAATGATCATTACTGTGACAGTAAAGATCAATGATGATCATTACTGAGACAGTATAGATCAATAATGGTCATTACTAAGAAAGTAGAGATCAATAATGGTCATTAATGAGACAGTAAAGATCAATAATGATCATTACTAAGAAAGTAAAGATCAATAAAAATCATTACAGAGACAGTAAATATCAATAATGATCTTTACCGAGACAGTAGAGATCAATAATTGTCATTTCTGAGACAGTAGAGATCAATAATGATCAGTACTTAGAGAGTAAACATCAACAATGATCATTACTAAGAGAGTAAAAATCAATGATGATCATTGCAAAGACAGTAAAGATCAATAATGATCATTACTAAGACATTAAAGATCAATAAACATCATTACTAATGCAGTAATGATCAAAAATGATCATTAATGAGACAGTAACGATCAATAATTATCATTACTAAGAGAGTAAAGATCAATAATGATCATTACTAAGAGTGCAAAAATCCATAATGATCATTATTGAGGCAGTAAATGTCAATAATGATCATTACTGAGACAGTAAAGATCAATAATGATCATTACTAAGACAGTAAAGATCAATAATGTTCATTACTGAGGCAGTGAAGATCAATAATGATCATTATTGAGACAGTAAAGATCAATAATGAGCATTCATGACAGAATAAAGATCAATAATGTTCTTTACTAAGACAGTAAAGATTAATAATGATCATTACTAGGACAGTAAAGATCAATAATGATCATTACTGAGCCAGTAGAAATCAATAATGATCATTAGTGAGACAGTAAAGATCGATAACGATTATTAACAAGACATTAAAAATCAATAATGATCATTGCTGTGAGAGTAAAGAACAATGTTCATTACTGAGACAGTAAAGATCAATAATGATCATTACCGAGGAAGTAGAGATAAATAATGATCATTACTGAGACAGTAAAGGTCAATAATGATAATTACTAAGGCAGTAAAGATCAATAATGTTCATTATTGAAACAGTAAAGATCAATAATGATCATTACTTAGAGAGTAAAGATCAATAATAGTCATTATTAAGGCAGTAAAAATCAATAATGATCATTACTATAATAGTAAAAATCAATAATGATCATTATTATTAGAGAAGATCAGTAATTATCAGTAAGATAGCAAAATGCAAAAATGATCATTACTGAGAGAGTAAAGCTCAATAATGATCATTACTAAGACAGTAAAGATCAATAATGATCATTACTAAGACAGTAAACATCAATAATGGTCTCTATTAAGAGAGTAACTATCAATAATGATCATTACCGAGAGAGTAAAGAACAATAATGATTGTTACTAAAACGGTAAAGCTCAATAATGATTATTACTAAGACAGTAAAGATTAATATTGACCATTACTTAGACAGTAACGATCAATATTGTTTACTAAACAGCAAAGATTAATAATGATCATTACTAAGACAGTAGAAATGAATAATGTTAATTACTAAGGCAGTAAAAATCAATATGGATTACTACTAAAACAGTAAAGATCAATAATGATGATTACTAAGACAGTAAAGATCAAAAATGTTCATTACTAAGACAGTAAAGGTCAATAATGATCATTACTGAGACAGTAAAGATCAATAATGGTCATTACTATAACAGTAGAGATCAATAATGATCATTACTGAGACAGGAAATATCAATATTGGTCATTAGTAAGATACTAAAGATCAATAATGATCATTGCTAAGACAGAAAAGATCAATGATTATCATTACTGAGGCAGTAAAGATCAATAATGATCATTACTGAGTCAGTAAAGATCAATAATGATCATAACTGAATCAGTAAAGATCAATAATGATCATTACTAAGAAAATATATATCAATAATGATCATTTCAAAGACAGTAGAGATCAATAATGATCATTTCTGAGACACTAAAGATCAAAATTGATCATTACTGAGACAGTAAAGGTCAATAATGATCATTACTAAGAAAGTAAAGATCCATAATGATAATTACTAAGATACTAGAGCTCAATAATGATCATTACTCTGACAGTAAAGATCAATGATGATCATTACTGAGAGAGTAAAGATCAGTAATGATCATTACTAAGAAAGTAAAGATCAATAAAAATCACTATAGAGACAGTAAAGATCAATAATGATAATTATCGAGACAGTAGAGAGCAATAATGGTCATTTCTGAGAGAGTAGAGATCAATAATGGTCATTACTAAGACAGTAATGATCAAAAATGATCATTACTGAGACATTAAAGATCAATAAACATCATTACTAATGCAGTAAATATCAAAAATTATCATTACTGAGAGAGTAACCATCAATAATTATCATTATTGAGACAGTAAAGATCTATAATGATCATTACTAAGACAGTTAAAATCCATAATGATAATTACTGAGGCAGTAAAGATCAATAATGATCATTACTGAGACCGTAAAGATCAATAATGATCATTACTAATACAGTAAAGATCAATAATGATCATTACTGAGACAGTAAAGATCAATAATGATCATTACTTAGACAGTAAAGAACAACAATGATAATTATAGAGACAGTAAAGATCAATAATGAGCATTGATGACTGAGTAAACATCAATAATGTTCATTAATAAGACAGTAAAGATTAATAATGATCATTACTAGGACAGTAAAGATCAATAATGATCATTAATGAGACAAAAAAGAAGGATAATGATCACTAATAAGACATTAAATATCAATAATGATCATTATGGAGGCAGCAAAGATCAATAGTGATAACTACGGAGGCAGTAAAGATTAATAATGATAATTACTGAGCCAGTAGAGATCAATAATGATCATTAGTGAGACAGTAAAGATCGATAACTATCATTAATAAGACATTAAAGATCAATAATGATCATTGCTCTGAGAGTAAAGATCAACAATGTTCATTACTGAGACAGTAAAGATCAATAATGATCATTACCGAAGCAGTAAAGATAAATAATGATCATTACTGAGACAGTAAAGATCAATAATGTTCATTACTAAGACAGTAAAGATCAATAATGATCATTACCAAGAAAAAAAGATCAATAATGATCATTTCTAAGGCAGTAAAGATCAATAATGATCATTCCTGAGACAGTAAAGACCAATAATGATCTTTACTAAGGCAATAAAGATCAATAATGATCATTACTAAGACAATAAAGATCAATAATGATTATTACTAAAGCAGTAAAAATCACTAATGATCATTACTGAGTCAGTAAAGACCAAGAAAGATCATTACTAAGACAATAAAGATCAATATGAATAGAATACAGATGAATAATGATCATTACTGAGAGAGTAAAGATAAATAATGATCATTACTGAGACAATAAAGGTCAATAATAATCATTACTAAGACAGCAAAGATCAATAATGATCATTACTAAAAGAGCAGAGCTCAATAATGATCATTACTGATACAAGAAAGATCAATAATGATCATTACTGAAACAGAAAAGATCAAAAATCGTCATTACTATGACAGTAGAGATCAATAATGATCATTACTGTGACAGTAAAGATCAATAATGATCATTTCTAAGACAGTAGAGATCAATAATGAATATTGCTCAGACAGAAAAAATCAATAATGATCATTACTGTGACAGTAAAGATGAATAAAAATCATTACAGAGACAGTAAAGATCAATAATGATCATTACTGAGAAAGTAGAGATCAATAATTATCATTACAGAGACAGTAGGGATCAATAATGATCATTACTGAGACAGTAAAGATCAATAATGATCATTACTTAGACATTGAAGATCAATAATGATCATTACTGAGACAGTAGAGATCAATAATTATCATTACAGAGACAGTAGGGATCAATAATGATCATTACTAAGGCAGTAAAGATCAATAATGATCATTACTAAGTAAAGATCAATAATGATCATTACTTAGACATTGAAGATCAATAATGATCATTATTGAGATATTAAGGATCAATAATGATCATTACTAATACAGTAGAGAGCAATAATGATCATTACTGAGAGAGTAAAGATCAATAATGATCAATACTAAGACAGTAAAATCAATAATGATCATTACTTTGACAGTAAATATAAATAATGATATTTACCGAGAGAGAAAAGATCAATAATGATCATTACTTTGACAGTAAAGATTAATAATGATCATTACTGAGATAGTAAAGATCACTAATGATCATTACATAGACAGTAATAATCAATAATGATAATTACTAAGACAACAGAGATCGATAAAGATCATTAATAAGATATTAAAGATCAATAATGATCGTTACTGAGATAGTAAAGATCAATAATGATCTTTAGGGAGGCATTAAAAATCAACACTGATCATTACTGGGAGAATAAAGATCAATAATGATCATTACAGAGACAGTAAAGATCAATAATGATCTTTATTGAGGAAGTAAAGATCAATAATGATCATTACTGAGACAGTAGAGATCAATAAGGATCATTGCTGAGACAGTAAAGATCAATAATGATCATTAATGAGGCAGAAAAGATCGATAATGATCATTAATAAGACATTAAAGATCAATAATAATCATTACTAGGACAGTAAAGATCAATAATGTTCATTACTGAGACAGAAAAGTACAATAATGATCATTACCAAGGCAGTAAAGATCAATAATGTTCATTACTGAGACAGTAAAGGTCAATAATGATCATTACTTAGACAGTAAAGATCAATAATGATCATTACTAAGACAGTAAAAATCAATAATGATCATTATTATTAGTGAAGATCAGTAATTATTAGTAAGATAGTAAAACGCAAAAATGAACTTTACTAAGAGAGTAAAGCTCAATAATGATCATTACTCAGACAGTAAAGATCAATAATGATCATTACTAAGACAGTAAACCTCAATAATGGTCTCTATTAAGACAGTAACGATCAATAATGATCATTACTGAGACAGTAATGCTCAATAATGATTATTACTAAGACAGTAAAGATTAATATTGACCATTACTTAGACAGTAACGATCAATATTGTTTACTAATCAGCAAAGATTAATAATGATCATTACTAAGAGAGTAGAAATCAATAATGATAATTACTAAGGCAGTAAAAATGAATATGGATTACTACGAAAACAGTAAAGATCAATAATGATAATTAGTAAGACAGTAAAGATCAATAATGTTCACTACTAAGACAGAAAAGGTCAATAATGATCATTACTGAGACAGTAAAGTTCAATAATTTTCATAACTAAGTCAGTAGAGATTAATAATGATCGTTACTGAGACAGTAATGATCAATATTGGTTATTAGTAATATATTAGAGATCAATAATGATCATTACTAGGACAGCAAAGATCAATGATTACCATTACTGACGCAGTAAAGATCAATAATGATCATAACTGAGTCAGTAAAGATCAATAATGATCAGCACTAAGAGAGTAAAGATCAATAATGATCATAACTAAGACAATAAAGATCAATAATGATCATTTTTAAGACAGTAGAGATCAATAATGATCATTTCTGAGACAGTAAAGATCAACAATGATCATTACTGAGACAGTAAAGGTCAATAATGATCATTATGAAGGTAGTGAAAATCAATAATGATAATTGTGGAGGAAGTAAAGATCAATAATGATCATTACTAAGACAGTAAACCTCAATAATGGTCTCTATTAAGACAGTAACGACCAATAATGATCATTACTGAGACAGTAAAGATCAATAATGATTATTACTAAGACAGTAATGCTCAATAATGATTATTACTAAGACAGTAAAGATTAATATTGTCCATTACTTAGACAGTAACGATCAATATTGTTTACTAATCAGCAAAGATTAATAATGATCATTACTAAGACAGTAGAAATCAATAATGATAATTACTAAGGCAGTAAAAATTAATATGGATTACTACGAAAACAGTAAAGATCAATAATGATAATTAGTAAGACAGTAAAGATCAATAATGTTCACTACTAAGACTGTAAAGGTCAATAATGATCATTACTGAGACAGTAAAGTTCAATAATGGTCATAACTAAGTCAGTAGAGAACAATAATGACCATTATTGAGACAGTAAAGAACAATATTGGTCATTAGTAAGATATTAGAGATCAATAATGATCATTGCTAAGAGAGTAAAAATCAATGATTATCATTACTGAGGCAGTAAAGATCAATAATGATCATTACTCAGTCAGTAAAGATCAATAATGATCAGTACTAAGAGAGTAAAGATCAATAATGATCATAACTAAGACAATAAAGATCAATAATGATCATTTCTTAGACAGTAGAAATCAATAATGATCATTTCTGAGACAGTAAAGATCAACAATGATCATTACTGAGACAGTAAAGGTCAATAATGATCATTATGAAGGTAGTGAAGATCAATAATGATAATTGCGGAGGAAGTAAAGATCAATAATGATCATTACTGACATAGTAAAAATCAATAATGATCATTACTGAGACAGCAAAGATCGATAATGATTATTAATAAGACATTAAAGATCAATAATGAGCATTGCTAACAGAGTAAAGATCAATAATGTTCATTACTGAGGCAGCAATGATTAATAATGATCATTACTAGTAGAGTAAAGATCAATAATAATCATCACTGAGACAATAAAGATCGATAATGATCATTAATAAGACATTAAAGATCAATAATGATAATTATGGAGGCAGTAAAGATCAATAATAATAATTACAGAGGCAGTAAGGATCAATAATTATCATTCCTGAGACAGTGGAGATCAATAATGATCATTAGTGAGAGAGTAAAAATCAATAATGATCATTACTGAGGCAGTAAATATCGATAACGATCATTAATTTAGACATTAAAGATCAATAATGATCATTGCTGTGAGAGTAAAGATCAACAATGGTCATTACTGAGACAGTAAAGATCAATAATGATCATTACTGTGGAAGTAAAGATAAATAATGATCATTACTGAGGCAGTAAAGATCAATAATGATCATTACTAAGGCAGTAAAGACTAATAATGATCATCACTGAGTAAGTAAATATCAATAATGATCATTACTAAGACAAAAAAATAAATATTGATCGTTACTAAGATAGTAAAAATCAATATTCATCATTATTAGTAGAAAAGATCAGTAATTTTCTTTAAAAAGACAGTAAAACGCAATAATAATCATTATCAAGACAGTAAAGCTCAATAATAATCATTACTAAGACAGTAAAGATCAATATTGATCAATACTAAGACAATAAAGATCAACAATGATCATTACTAAGGCAGTAAAGATCAATAATGATCATTACTGAGTCAGTAAAGACAAATAATGATCATTACTATGACAGCAAAGATCAATAATGATCATTACTAAGATAGCAGAGCTCAATAATGATCAATACTGATAAAACAAAGATCAATAATGATCATTACTGAGACAGTAAAGATCAATAATCGTCATTACTAAGACAGTAGAGATCAATAATGATCATTACAGTGACAGTAAAGATCAATAATGATCATTACTAAGACAGTAGAGATCAATAATGATCATTACTGAGACAGTAAAGATTAATAATGATCATTACTAAGACAGTAAAGCTCAATAATGATAATTACTGAGACAATAAAGATCAGTAATGATCATTACTGTGACAGTAAAGATCAATAAAAATCATTACATAGACAGCAAATATAAATAATGATCATTACTGAGACAGTAAAGATCAATAATCATCATTACTAAGACAGTAAAGATCAATAATGATCATTACTTAGATATTGAAGATCAATAATGATCATTACTGAGGCAGTGAAGATCAGTAATTGTCACAATTGAGATATTAAGCATCAATAGTAATCATTACTAATACAGTAGAGAGCAATAATGATCATTACTTAGAGAGTAAAGATCAATATTGATCAATACTAAGACAGTAAAGATCAATAATTATCATTACTTAGGCAGTAAAGATAAATAATGATATTTACCGTGACAGAAAAGATCAATAATGATCATTACTGAGACAGTAAAGATTAATAATGATCATTACTGAGACAGTAATGATCAAAAATGATCATTAGTAAGAGAGTAAAGATTAATAATGATCATTATTAAGATAGTAAAGATCACTAATGATCATTACATAGACAGTAATAATCAATAATGATTTACTAAGACAATGAAGATCGATAATGATCATAAATAAGACTTTAAAGATCAATAATGATCATTACTAAGACAGTAAAGATCAATAATGATCATTACGGAGGCATTAAAGATAAACACTGATAATTACTGGGAGAATAAAGATCAATAATGACAATTACACAGACAGTAAAGATTAATATTGATCATTGCTGAGGCAGTAGAGATTAATAATGATCATTGCTGAGAAAACCATACCCCCGGCCGGGATTGAACCCGCGGTCATAGAGTCTCAAAACTCCAGCCCGTCGCGTTAGCCACTAAACCAGCTAGCCACAATAAGATTCATCCAACTAGGTATATTTCTACACCATAGGAAGGTTAGCACAGGCACCTCTGTGACCACAAATGCAAGTTTTTACAGACGAATCTCCAGCTAGCTTGGCCGTGACGAACTCTAGCTCACTCACTCTAACTCTGCTAACCTTCCTATGGTGTAGAAATATACCTAGTTGGATGAATCTTATTGTGGCTAGCTGGTTTAGTGGCTAACGCGACGGGCTGGAGTTTTGAGACTCTATGACCGCGGGTTCAATCCCGGCCGGGGGTATGGTTTATTTGCAATCGTGTCATTACGATTTCTTAAGTCATGTTGACGGCAGTGAAGGGACTTGAGCTAGAGTTCGTCACGACCACGCTAGCTGGAGATTCGTCTGTAAAAACTTGCATTTGTGGTCACAGAGGTGCCTGTGCTAACCTTCCTATGGTGTAGAAATATACCTAGTTGGATGAATCTTATTGTGGCTAGCTGGTTTAGTGGCTAACGCGACGGGCTGGAGTTTTGAGACTCTATGACCGCGGGTTCAATCCCGGCCGGGGGTATGGTTTATTTGCAATCGTGTCATTACGATTTCTTAAGTCATGTTGACGGCAGTGAAGGGACTTGAGCTAGAGTTCGTCACGGCCACGCTAGCTGGAGATTCGTCTGTAAAAACTTGCATTTGTGGTCACAGAGGTGCCTGTGCTAACCTTCCTATGGTGTAGAAATATACCTAGTTGGATGAATCTTATTGTGGCTAGCTGGTTTAGTGGCTAACGCGACGGGCTGGAGTTTTGAGACTCTATGACCGCGGGTTCAATCCCGGCCGGGGGTATGGTTTATTTGCAATCGTGTCATTACGATTTCTTAAGTCATCATTGCTGAGGCAGTAAAGATCAATAATGATCATTACTGAGGCAGAAATGATCGATAATGATCATTAATAAGACATTAAAGATCAATAATGATCATTACTAAGACAGTAAAGATCAATAATGTTCATTACTGAGACAGTAAAGGTCAATAGTGATTCTTACTAAGGCAGTAAAGATCAATAATGATCATTACTAAGACAGTAAAAATCAATAATGATCATTACCAAGACAGTAAAAATCAATAATGATCATTATTATTAGTAAAGATCAGTAATTATTAGTAAGATAGTAAAACGCAAAAATGATCATTACTAAGACAGTAAATCTCAATAATGATCATTTCTAAGAGAGTAAAGATCAATAACGATCATTACTAAGACAGTAAACCTCAATAATGATCATTACTAAGACAGTGAACCTCAATAATGGTCTCTATTAAGACTGTAACGATCAATAATGACTGTTACTAAGACACTAAAGCTCAATAATGATTATTACTAAGACAGTAAAGATTAATATTGACCATTACTTAGACCGTAACGATCAATATTGTTTACTAAACAGCAAAGATTAATAATGATCATTACTAAGACAGTAGAAATCAATAACGATAATTACTAAGGCAGTAAAAATCAATATGGATTACTACTAAAACAGTAAAGATCAATAATGATAATTACTAAGAGATTAAAGATCAATAATATTCATTACTAAGACAGTAAAGTTCAATAATGATCATTACTGAGACAGTAAAGTTGAATAATGGTCATTACTAAGACAGTAGAGATCAATAATGATCATTACTGAGACAGTAAAGATCAATATTGGTCATTAGTAAGATATTAAAGAACAATTATGATCATTACTAAGACAATAAAGATCAATGATTATCATTACTGAGGCAGTAAAGATCAATAGTGATCATTACTGAGTCAGTAAAGATCAATAATGATGAGTACTAAGAGAGTAAAGATCAATAATGATCATAACTGAATCAGAAAAGATCAATAATGATCATAACTCGGACAATAAATATCAATAATGATCATTTCTAAGACAGTAGATTTAAATAATGATCATTTCTGAGAGAGTAAAGATCAATAATGATCATTACTGAGACAGTAAAGGTCAATTATGATAATTACTAAGCCAGTAAAGATCCATGATGATAATTACTAAGATACTAGAGCTCAATAATGATCATTACTGTGACAGTAAAGATCAATGATGGTCATTACTGAGACAGTAAAGATCAATAATGGTCATTACTAAGACAGAAGAGATCAATAATGGTCATTACTGAGACAGTAAAGTTCAATAATGATCATTACTAAGAAAGCAAAGATCAATAAAAATCATTACAGAGACAGTAAAGATCAATAATGATCATTAACGAGACAGTAGAGATCAATAATGGTTATTTCTGAGACAGAAGAGATCAATAATGGTCATTACTAATAGAGTAAAGATCAATAATGATCATTAATAAGAGAGTAAAAATCAATAATGATCATTGCTAAGACAGTAAGTATCAATAATGATCATTACTAAGACATTAAAAATCAATAAATATTATCACTAATGCAGTAAAGATCAATAATGATAATTACTAAGACAGTAAAAATCTATAATGATAATTACTGATTCAGTAAAGATCAATAATGATCATTATTGAGACAGTAAAGATCAATAATGATCAATACTAAGACAGTAAAGATCAATAATGACCAATACTGAGACAGTAAAGATCAATAATGATCATTACTTAGACAGTAAAGAACAACAAAGATAATTACAGACAGTAAAGATCAATAATGATCATTATTGTCCATATTGATAATAACTAAGATACTAGAGCTCAATAATGATCATTACTGGGACAGTAAAGATCAATAATGGTTATTAAGAAGACAGTAGAGATCAATAAATGTCATTACTGAGACAGTAAGGATCAATAATGATCATTACTAAGAAAGTAAAGATCAATAAAAATCATTAAGAAGAGAGTAGAGATGAATAATGATCATTACTGAGAGAGTAAATATAAATAATGATCATTATTGAGACAGTAAAGATCAATAATAATCATTACTAAGACAGCAAAGATCAATAATGATTATTACTAAGAGAGTAGAGCTCAATAATGAACATTACCGATACAACAAAGATCAATAGTGATCATTACTGAGACAGTAAAGATCAATAATCGTCATTACTAAGACAGTAGAGATCAATAATGATCATTACCAAGACAGTAAAAATCAATAATGATAATTACTAAGATAGTAAAAATCAATGATGATCATTATAATTAGTAAAGAACAGTAATTATTAGTAAGATAGTAATACGCAGAAATAATAATTACTAAGACAGTAAATCTCAATAATGATCGTTACTAAGACAGTAAAGATCAATAATGATCATTACTAAGACAGTAAACCTCAACAAAGGACTCTATTAAGACAGTAACGGTCAATAATGATCATTACTGAGACAGTAAAGATCAATAATGATTCTTACTAAGACAGTAAAGCTCAATAATGATTATTACTAAGACAGTAAAGATTAATATTGACCTTTACTAAGACAGTAACGATCAATATTGTTTATTAAACAGCAAAGATTAATAATGATCATTACTAAGACAGTAGAAATCAATAATGATAATTACTAAGGCAGTAAAAATCAATATGGATTACTACTAAAAGAACAAAGATCAATAATGGTAAATAGTAAGACAGTAAAGATCAATAATGTTCATTACTAATACAGTAAAGGTCAATAATGATCATTACTGAGACAGTAAAGATCAATAATGGTCATTACTAGGACAGTAGAGATCAATAATGATCATTACTGAGGCAGTAAAGGTCAATATTTTTTATTAGTAAGATATTAGAGATCAATAATGATCATTACTAGGACAGCAAAGATCAATGTATCATTACTGAGGCAGTAAAGATCAATAATGATCAGTACTAATAGAGTAAAGATCAATAATGATCATTACTGAGTCAGTAAAGATCAATAATGATCATAACTAAGACAGTAAAGATCAATAATGATCATTTCTAAGACAGTAGATATCAATAATGATAATTTCTGAGACAGTAAAGATCAACAATGATCATTACTGAGACAGTAAAGGTCAACAATGATCATTATTAATCCAGCAAAGATCCATATTGATAATTACTAAGATACTAGAGCTCAATAATGATCATTACTGCGATAGTAAAGATCAATAATGATAATTAATGAGACAGTAAAGATCGATAATGGTCATTACTAAGGCATTAGAGATCAATAATGGTCAATACTTAGACAGTAAGGATAAATAATGATCATTACTGAGAAAGTAAAGATCAATAAAAATCATTACAGAGACAGTAAAGATCAATAATGATCAATGATCATTGCTGTGAGAGTAAAGATAAAGAAAGACAATGATAATTACAGAGACAGTAAAGATCAATAATGATCATTATTGAGACAGTGAAGATCAATAATGATCATTACAAAGACATTAAAGATCAATAATGATCATTACTGAGACAGTAAAGATCATTAATGATAATTAATGAGACAGTAAAGATCAATAATGATCATTACTAAGACAGTAAAGTTCAATAATGATAATTACTAAGACAGTAGAGAACAATAATGACAATTACTGAGACAGTAAAGATCAATGATGATCATTACTAAGACAGTAGAGAGCAATAATGATCATTACTCAGACAGAAAAGATCAATAATGATCATTACTAAGACAGAAAAGATTTATAATGATCATTACTGAAACAGTAAAGATCAATAGTGATCATTACTAAGATACTAGAGCTCAATAATGATCATTACTGTGTAAGTGAAGATCAATAATGATCATTACTGTGAGAGTAATAATCAACAATGGTCATTACTAAGACAGTAGAGATAAATAATGATCATTACTGAGACAGTAAACATCAATAATGATCATTTCTAAGACAGTAAAGATAAATAATGATCATTACCGAGAGAGTAGAAATCAATAATGATCATTACTGTGACAGTAGAGATCAATAATGATGATTACTAAGACAGTAAAAATCAATAATGATCATTTCTAAGAGAGTAAAAATCAATATAGATCATTATTATTAGTAAAGATCAATAATTATTAGTAAGATAGCAAAACGCAAAAATGATCATTACTTAGACAGTAAAGCTCAATAATGATCATTACTAAGACAGTAAAGATGAATAATGATCATTACTAAGACAGTAAACCTCAATAATGATCACTACTAAGACAGTAACGATCAATAATGATCATTACTGAGACAGTAAAGATCAATAATGATCATTACTAAGACAGTAAAGCTCAATAATGATTGTTTCTAAGACAGTAAAGATTACTATTGACCATTACTTAGACAGTAACGATCAATATTGTTTACTAAACAGCAAAGATTAATAATGATCATTACTAAGACAGTAGAAATCAATAATGATAATTACTAAAGCAGTAAAAATCAATATGGATTACTACTAAAGCAGTAAAGATCAATAATGATAATTAGTAAGACAGTAAAGATCAATATTGTTCATTACTAAGACATTAAAGGCCAATAATGATCATTACTGAGACAGTAAAGATCAATAATGTTCATCACTAAGACAGTAGAGATCAGTAATGATCATTACTGAGACAGTAAAGATCAATATTGGTCATTAGTAAGATATTAAAGATCAATAATGATCATTACTAAGAAAGTAAAGATCAATGATTATCATTACTGAGGCAGTAAAGATCAATAATGATCATTACTGAGTCAGTGAAGATCAATAATGATTAGTGCTAAGACAGTAAAGATCAATAATGATCATTACTAAGACAGTAGAGAGGAATAATGACCATTACTGAGAGAGTAAGGATCATTAATGGTCATTATTAAGACAGTAGAGAGCAATAATGATCATTACTCAGACAGTAAAGATCAATAATGATCATTACTAAGACAGTAAAGATTAATAATGATCATTACTGAGAAAGTAAATATCAATAATGATCATTACTAAGATACTAGAGCTCAATAATGATCACTACTGTGACAGTAAAGATCAATAATGATCATTACTGAGAGAGTAAAGATCATTAATGGTCATTATTAAGACAGTAGAGAGCAATAATGATCATTACTCAGACAGTAAAGATCAATAATGGTCATTACTAAGACAGTAGAGATAAATAATGTTCATTACTGAGACATTCAACATCAATAATGATCATTACTAAGACAGTAAAGATCAATAAAAAACATTACAGAGACAGTAAAGATAAGTAATGATCATTATGGAGACAGTAGAAATCAATAATGATCATTACTGTTAGTAAAGATCAATAATGATCATTACTGAGAGAGTAATGATCAATAATGGTCATTACTAAGACAGTAGAGATAAATAATGATCATTACTGAGACAGTAAACATCAATAATGATCATTTCTAAGACAGTAAAGATAAATAATGATCATTACCGAGAGAGTAGAAATCAATAATGATCATTACCGTGACAGTAGAGATCAATAATGATCATTACTAAGACAGTAAAAATCAATAATGATCATTACTAAGATAGTAAAAATCAATATTGATCATTATTATTAGTAAAGATCAATAATTATTAGTAAGATAGCAAAACGCAAAAATGATCATTACTAAGACAGTAAAGCTCAATAATGATCATTACTAAGACAGTAAAGATCAATAATGATCATTACTAAGACAGTAAACCTCAATAATGATCACTACTAAGACAGTAACGATCAATAATGATAATTACTGAGACAGTAAAGATCAATAAAGATCAATACTAAGACAGTAAAGATCAATATTGATCATTACTAAAACAGCAAAAATCAATAGTGATCATTACTGAGGCAGTAAAGATCAATAATGATCATTACTAAGACAGTAAAGACCAATAATGATCATTACTAAGAGAGTAACGATCAATAATGCTCATTACTAAGACAGTAAACCTCAATAATGATCACTACTAAGACAGCAACGATCATTAATGATCATTACTGAGACAGTAAAGATCAATAATGATCATTACTAAGACAGTTTAGCTCAATAATGATTGTTTCTAAGACAGTAAAGATTACTATTGACCATTACTTAGACAGTAACATTCAATATTGTTTACTAAACAGCAAAGATTAATAATGATAATTACTAAAACAGTAGAAATCAATAATGATAATTACTAAGGCAGTAAAAATCAATATGGATTACTACTAAAGCAGTAAAGATCTATAATGATAATTAGTAAGACAGTAAAGATCAATAATGTTCATCACTAAGACAGTAGAGATCAGTAATGATCTATACTGAGACAGTGAAGATCAATATTGGTCATTAGTAAGATATTAAAGATCAATAATGATCATTACTAAGAAAGTAAAGATCAATGATTATCATTACTGAGGCAGTAAAGATCAATAATGATCATTACTGAGTCAGTGAAGATCAATAATGATTAGTGCTAAGAGAGTAAAGATCAATAATGATCATTACTGAGTCAGTAAAGATCAGTAATGATCATTACTAAGACAATAAAGATCAATAATGGTCATTTCTAAGACAGTAGAGATCAATAATGATCATTTCTGAAACAGTAAAGATCAATAATGATCATTACTGAGACAGTAAAGGTCAATAATGATCATTACTAAGAGAGTAAATATCAATAATGATCATTACTAAGATACTTTAGCTCAATGATGATCATTACTGAGACAGTAAAGATCAATAATGGTCATTAGTAAGACAGTAGAGATCAATAATGATCATTACTAAGACAGTAACGATCAATAATGATCATTACTGAGAGAGTAAAGATCAATAATGTTTATTACTAAGAGAGTAAAGCTCAATAATGATTATTACTAAGACAGTAAAGATTAATATTGACCATTACTTAGACAGTAACGATCAATATTATTTTCTAAACAGCAAAGATTAATAATGATCATTACTAAGACAGTAGAAATCAATAATGATAATTACTAAGGCAGAAAAAATAATTATGGATTACTACTAAAACAGTAAAGATCAATAATGATAATTAGTAAGACAGTAAGGATCAATAATGTAAAATACTAAGACAGTAAAGGTCAATAATGATCATTGCTGAGACAGTAAAGATCATTATTGGTCATTAGTAAGATATTAGAGATCAATTATGATCATTACTAAGACAGTAAAGATCAATGATTACCTTTACTGAGGCAGTAAAGATCAGTAATGATCATTACTGAGTCAGTAAAGATCAATAACGATCAGTACTAAGAGAATAAAGATCAATAATGATCATAACTAGGACAGTAAAGATCAACAATGATCGTTACTGAGACAATAAATTTCAATAATGATCATTACTAAGCCAGTAAAGATCCATATTGATAATTACTAAGATACTAGAGCTCAATAATGATCATTACTGTGACAGTAAAGATCAATAATGATCATTACTGAGACAGTAAAGATCAATAATGGTCATTACTGAGAAAGTGGATATCAATAATGGTCATTACTGAGACAGTAAAGATCAATAATGATCATTACTAAAAAAGTAAAGATCAATAAAAATCGTTACAGAGACAGTAAAGATCAATAATGATCATTACCGAGACAGTAGAGATCAATAATGGTCATTTCTGAGACATTAAAGATCAATAAAGATCATTACTAATGCAGTAAAGATCAAAAATGATCATTACTGAGACAGTAACGATCAATAATTATCATTACTAAGACAGTAAAGATCAATATTGATCATTACTAAAACAGCAAAAATCAATAATGATCATTTCTGAGGCAGTAAAGATCAATAATGATCATTACTAAGACAGTAAAGACCAATAATGATCATTACTAAGACAGTAAAGATCAATAATGTTCATTACTTAAACAGTAAAGAACAACGATGATAATTACAGGGACAGTAAAGATCAATAATGATCATTACAAAGACATTAAAGATCAACAATGATCATTACTGAGACAGTAAAGATCATATATGATAATTACTGAGAGAGTAAAGATAAATAATGATCATTAGTAAGACAGTAAAGATCAATAATGATCATTACTAAGACAGTAGAGAGGAATAATGACCATTACTGAGAGAGTAAAGATCATTAATGATAATTATTGAGATAGTAGAGAGCAATAATGATCATTACTCAGACAGTAAAGGTCAATAATGATCATTACTAAGACAGTAAAGATTAATAATGATCATTACTGAGAGAGTAAAGATCAATAATGATCATTACTAAGATACTAGAGCTCAATAATGATCACTACTCTGACAGTAAAGATCAATAATGATCATTACTGAGAGAGTAAAGATTAATAATGGTCATTACTAAGACAGCAGAGATAAATAATGGTCATTACTGAGACAGTCAACATCAATAATGATCATTACTAAGACAGTAAAGATCAATAAAAAACATTATGGAGACAGTAAAGATAAATAATGATCATTACAGAGACAGTAGATATCAATAATGATCATTACTGTTAGTAGAGATCAATAATGATCATTACTAAGACAGTAAAAATCAATAATGATCATTATTAAGATAGTAAAAATCAATATTGATCATTATTATTAGTAACGATCAATAATTATTAGTAAGATAGAAAACCCATAAATGATCATTACTAAGACAGAAAAGCTCAATAATGATCATTACTAAGACAGTAAAGATTAATAATGATCATTACTAAGACAGTAAACCTCAATAATGGTCACTACTAAGACAGTAACGATCAATAATGATCATTACTGAGACAGTAAAGATTACTATTGACCATTACTAAGACAGTAACGATCAATATTGTTTACTAAACAGCAAAGATAAATAATGACCATTACTAAGATAGTAGAAATCAATAATGATAATTACTAAGGTAGTAAAAATCAATAGGGATTACTACTAAAACAGTAAAGATCAATAATGATAATTAGTAAGACAGTAAAAATCAATAATGTTCATTACTAAGACAGTAAAGGTTAATAATGGTCATTACTGAGACAGTAAAGATCACTAATGTTCATTATTAAGACAGTAGAGATCAATAATGATCATTACTGAGACAGTAAAGATCAATATTGGTCATTAGTAAGATATTAAAGATCAATAATGATCATTAATAAGACAGTAAAGATCAATGATTATCATTACTGAGGCAGTAAAGATCAATAATGATCATTACTGAGTCCGTAAAGATCAATAATGATCAGTGCTAAAACAGTAAAAATCAATAATGATCATTACTGAGTCAGTAAAGATCAATAATGATCATTACTAAGACAATAAAGATCAATAATGGTCATTTCTAAGACAGTAGAGATCAATAATGATCATTTCTGAGACAGTAAAGATCAATAATGATCATTACTGAGAGAGTAAAGGTCAATAATGATCATTACTAAGACATTAAAGATCAATAATGATCATTACTAAGATACTAGAGCTCAATAATGATCATTACTGTGGGAGAAAAGATCAATAATGATCATTAGTGAGACAGTAAAGATCAATAATGGTCATTACTAAGACAGTAGAAATAAATAATGATCATTACTAAGACAGTAATGATCAATAATGATCAGTACTAAGACAGTAAAAATCAATAATGATCATTGCTAAGAGAGTAAAGATCAATAATTATCATTTCTAAAACATTAAAGATCAGTAAACATCATTACTGATGCAGTAAAGATAAAAAATGATCATTACTGAGACAGTAACGTTCAATAATGATCATTACTAAGAGAGTAAAGATCAATAATGATCATTAGAAAGTCAGTAAAAATCAATAATGATCATTACTGAGGCAGTAAAGATCAATAATGATCATTACTGAGACATTAAAGATCAATAGTGAACATTACTAAGACAGTAAAGATCAATAATGATCATTACTATTACAGTAAACCTCAATAATGATCATTACTAAAACAGTAAACCTCAATAATGGTCTCTATTAAGACAGTAACGATCAATAATGATCATTACTGAGACAGTAAAGATCAATAATGATTATTACTAAGACAGTAAAGGTCAATAATGATTGTTACTAAGACACTAAAGATTAATATTGACCATTACTTAGATATTAACGATCAATATTGTTTACTAAACAGCAAAGATTAATAATGATCATTATTAAGACAGTAGAAATCAATAATGTTAATTACTAAGGCTGTAAAAATCAATATGGATTACTACTAAAACAGTAAAGATCAATAATGATAATTACTAAGACAGTAAAGATCAATAATGTTCATTACTAAGACAGTATTGATCATTAATGATCATTACTGAGACAGTAAAGATCAATAATGTCCATTACTAAGACATTAGAGATCAATAATGATCATTACTGAGACAGTAAAGATCAATATTGTCCATTAGTAAGATATTAAAGATCAATAATGATCATTACTAAGACAGTAAAGATCAATGATTATCATTACTGAGGCAGTGAAGATCAATAATGATCAATACTGTGTCAGTAAAGATTAATAATGATCAGTACTAAGAGAGTAAAGATCAATAATGATCATAACAGAATCAGTAAAGATCAATAATGATCATTACTAAGACAATAAAGATCAATAATGATCATTTCTAAGACAGTAGAGATCAATAATGGTCACTTATGAGACAGTAAAGATCAATAATGATCATTACAGAGACAGTAAAGGTCAATAATGATAATTACTAAGCCAGTAAAGATCGATAATTATAATTACTAAGATACTAGAGCTCAATAATGATCATTACTGTGACAGTAAAGATGAATGATGATCATTACTGAGACAGTAAAGATCGATAATGGTCATTACTAAGACAGTAGAGATCAATAATGGTCATTACTGAGACAGTAAAAATCAATAATGATCATTACTAAGAAAGTAAAGATCAATAAAAATCATTACAGAAACAGTAAAGATCAATAATGATCATTACCGAGACAGTAGAGATCTATAATGGTTATTTCTGAGACAGTATAGATCAATAATGGTCATTACTAAGACAGTAAAGATCAAAAAGGATCATTACTAAAACAGTAAAAATCAATAATGATCGTTGCTAAGACAGTAAAGATCAATAATGATCATTACTAAGACATTAAAGATCAATAAACATCATTACTAATGCAGTAAAGATTAAAAATGATCATTACTGAGACAGTAAAGATCAATAATTATCATTACTAAGACAGTAAAGATCAATAATGATCATTACTAAGACATTAAAAATCCATAATGATCATTACTGAGGCAGTAAAGATCAATAATGATCATTACTCATACAGTAAAGATCAATAATGATCATTGCTAAGACAGTAAAGATCAATAATGATCATTACTGAGACAGTAAAGATCAATAATGATCATTACTTAGACAGCAAAGAACAACTATGATAATTACAGAGACTGTAAAGATCAATAATGATCATTATTGAGACAGTAAAGATCAATAATGAGCATTGATGACAGAATAAAGATCAATAATGTTGAACATCAAAATGGTATACAATACCGACAGGTTGTCAGATAGTTCCTGACTATGGAACTGAACTTCTCCAGGCCGAGGGACTGACAACCTCAAATTCTACGACTTTAAGGGTGATGGACTGATAACATCGTCTTCACATCTCTACTGTTCCTGCCTACTTTCTGTATTCGACTGAAGAAGCCTACTGTGTAGGCGAAACGTTTCGGAATAAAGTTGTCTAACTGTTGCATATGTGTCTCACCTAACATCAATAATGTTCATTACCAAGACAGTAAAGATTAAAAATGATCATTACTAGGACAGTAAAGATCAATAATGATCATTAACGAGACAATAAAGATAGATAATGATCATTAATAAGACATTAAAAATCAATAATGATAATCATGGAGGCAGTAAAGATCAATAATAATAATAATTACAGAGGCAGTAAAGATCAATAATGATCATTACTTAGAAAATAAAGATTAATGATGATCATTACTAAGGCAGTAAAAATCAATAATGATCATTGCTGAGTCAGTAAAGACCAATAATGATCATTACTAAGACAATAAAGATCAATAAAGATCATTATGAAGAGAGTAGAGATGAATAATGATCATTGCTGAGAGAGTAAAGATAAATAATGATCATTACTGAGACAGTAAAGATCAATAATAATCATTACTAAGACAGCAAAGATCAATAGTGATAATTACTAAGAGAGCAGAGCTCAATAATGATCATTACTGATAAGACAAAGATCAATAATGATCCTTACTGTTACAGTAAATATCAATAATCGTCATTACTAAGACAATAGAGATCAATAATGATCATTACTGTGACAGTAAAGATCAATAATGATCATTACTAAGACAGTAGCGATCAATAATGATCATTACTTAGACAGTAAAGATCAATAATTATTATTACTAAGAGAGTAAAGCTCAATAATGATCATTACTTGGACAATAAAGATCAGTAATGATCATTACTGTGAGAGTAAAGATCAATAAAAATCATTACAGAGACAGTAACGATCAATAATGATCATTACTGAGACAGTAGAGGTCAATATTTATCATCACAGAGACAGTAGGGATCAATAATGATCATTACTGAGAAAGTAAAGATCAATAAGGATCATTACTAAGACAGTAAAGACCAATAATGATAATTACTTAGACATTGAAGATTAATAATGATCATTACTGAGGCAATGAAGATCAATAATGATCATTATTGAGGTATTAAGGATCAATAATGATCATTAATAATACAGTAGAGAGCAACAATGATCATTACTGAGACAGTAAAGATCAATAATGATCAATACTAAGACAGTAAAGATCAATAAGGATCATTACTTAGACAGTAAAGGAAAATGATGATATTTACCGAGAGAGAAAAGATCAATAATGATCATTACTTAGACAGTAAAGATTAATAATGATCATTACTGAGACAGTAATGATAAAAAATTATTATTACTTAGACAGTAAAGATCAATAATGATCATTGCTAAGATAGTAAAGATCACTAATGATCATAACTAAAAAAATAAAGATCGATAAAGATCATTAATAAGACATTAAAGATCAATAATAATCATTACTAAGACAGTAAAGATCAATAATGATCATTATGGAGGCATTAAAGATCAAAACTGATCATTACTGGGAGAATAAAGGTCAATAATGATCATTACAGAGACAGTAAAGATCAATAATGATCTTTATGGATGAAGTAAAGATCAATAATGATCATTACTTAGACAGTAGAGATCAATAATGATCATTGCTGAGACAGTAAAGATCAATAATGATCATTACTGAGACAGTAAAGATCAATAATGATCATTACTAAGAGAGTAAATATCAATAATGTTCTTTACTGATACGGTAAAGGTCAATAATTATCATTACTAAGGCAGTAAAGATCAATAATGTTCATTACTGAGACAGTAAAGATCAATAATGATCTTTACTTAGACAGTAAAAATCAATAATGATCATTACTAAGACAGTAGAGAGCAATAATGATCATTATTGAGACAGTAAAGATCAATAATGATCATTACTAAGACAGTAAAGATTAATAATGATCATTACTGAGACAGTAGAGATCAATAATGATCATTACTAAGATACTAGAGCTCAATAATGATCATTACTGTGACAGTCAAGATCAATAATGATCATTAATGAGACAGTAATGATCAGTAATGGTCATTACTAAGACAGTAGAGATCAATAATGATCATTTCTGAGAGAGTATAGATCAATAATGATCATTACTTAGACAGTAAAGATCAATAAAAATCATTACAGAGACATTAAAGATCAATAATTATCATTACCGAAACAGTAGAGATCAATAATGATCATTACTGAGACTGTAGAGATCAATAATGATCATCGCTAAGACAGTAAAAACCAATAATGATTATTACTAAGACAGTAAAAATCAATAATGATCATTGCTACGACAGTAAAGATCAATAATGATCATTACTAAGACACTGAAGATCAATAAACATAATTACTGATGCAGTAAAGATCAATAATGATCGTTACTGAGACAGTAACGATCATAAATGATCATTACTAAGAGAGTAAAGATCAATAATGATCATTACTAAGACAGCAAAAATCAATAATGATCATTACTGAGGCAGTAAAGATCAATAATGATCATTACTGAGACAGTGAAGATCAATAATGATCATTACTAAGACATTAAAGATCAATAATGATCATTACTATTACAACCAAGGCACAATAAGCTCTGTTATCCTGGGTATACAGGTCATCAAGCATCAGAACACAACTGAATGTCTTTAAAATATTTTCCTTCAGCAAGAGTAATATTAAATATTTACAAGTATTTATTTTTATTATCACACTGGCCGATTCCCACCAAGGCAGGGTGGCCACCAAGGCAGGGTGGCCACCAAGGCAGGGTGGCCACCAAGGCAGGGTGGCCACTAAGGCAGGGTGGCCACTAAGGCAGGGTGGCCACCAAGGCAGGGTGGCCACCAAGGCAGGGTGGCCACCAAGGCAGGGTGGCCACCAAGGCAGGGTGGCCACTAAGGCAGGGTGGCCACCGAGGCAGGGTGGCCCGAAAAAGAAAAACTTTCACCATCATTCACTCCATCACTGTCTTGCCAGAAGGGTGCTTTACACTACAGTTTTTAAACTGCAACATTAACACCCCTCCTTCAGAGTGCAAGCACTGTACTTCCCATCTCCAGGACTCAAGTCCGGCCTACCGGTTTCCCTGAACCCCTTCATAAATGTTACTTTGCTCGCTCTCCAACAGAACGTCAAGTATTAAAAACCATTTGTCTCCATTCACTCCTATCAAACACGCTCACGCATGCCTGCTGGAAGTCCAAGCCTCTCGCACACAAAACCTCCTTTACCCACTCCCTCCAACCTTTCCTAGGCCGACCCCTACCCCGCCTTCCTTCCACTATAGACTGATACACTCTTGAAGTCACTCTGATTCGCTCCATTCTCTCTACATGTCCGAACCACCTCAACAACCCTTCCTCAGCCCTCTGGACAACAGTTTTGGTAATCCCGCACCTCCTCCTAACTTCCAAACTACGAATTCTCTGCATTATATTCACACCACACATTGCCCTCAGACATGACATCTCCACTGCCTCCAGCCTTCTCCTCGCTGCAACATTCATCACCCATGCTTCACACTTATATAAGAACGTTGGTAAAACTATACTCTCATACATTCCCCTCTTTGCCTCCAAGGACAAAGTTCTTTGTCTCCACAGACTCCTAAGTGCACCACTCACCTTTTTCCCCTCATCAATTCTATGATTCACCTCATCTTTCATAGACCCATCCGCTGACACGTCCACTCCCAAATATCTGAATACATTCACCTCCTCAATACTCTCTCCCTCCAATCTGATATCCAATGTTTCATCACCTAATCTTTTTGTTATCCTCATAACCCTACTCTTTCCTGTATTCACTTTTAATTTTCTTCTTTTGCACACCCTACCAAATTCATCCACCAATCTCTGCAACTTCTCTTCAGAATCTCCCAAGAGCACAGTGTCATCAGCAAAGAACAACTGTGACAACTCCCACTTTATGTGTGATTCTTTCTCTTTTAATTCCACGCCTCTTGCCAAGACCCTCGCATTTACTTCTCTTACAACCTCATCTATAAATATATTAAACAACCAGGGTGACATCACACATCCTTGTCTAAGGCCTACTTTTACTGGGAAATAATTTCCCTCTTTCCTACATACTCTAACTTGAGCCTCACTCTCCTCGTAAAAACTCTTCGCTGCTTACAGTAACCTACCTCCTACACCATACACCTGCAACATCTGCCACATTGCCCCCCTATCCACCCTGTCATACGCCTTTTCCAAATCCATAAATGCCACAAAGACCTCTTTAGCCTTATCTAAATACTGTTCACTTATATGTTTCACTGTAAACACCTGGTCCACACATCCCCTACTTTTCCTAAAGCCTCCTTGTTCATCTGCTATCCTATTCTCCGTCTTACTCTTAATTCTTTCAATAATAACTCTACCATACACTTTACCAGGTATACTCAACAGACTTATCCCCCTGTAATTTTTGCACTCTCTTTTGTCCCCTTTGCCTTTATACAAAGGAACTATGCATGCTGTTACGCAGAGATGCAGTTATAATATATGTCTTTCATATTTGCTCATCTTTCTAATATTATATTGCGATTACTATCGTTTATTTATTTATTTATTTATTTAGTAATTTAAGCATACATACAGAGGTACAAAAAATACAGGTAAGAGCAGCATGCCAAAGCCACTTATATGCATAGCATTACGGACTGGCTTAAAATTAACTTAAGATTAACTAAGCTAAATGCTAAAACGAGAGCAATCAGCTTTATAATATTAAATATTCATTTTCACCTTTCCCATTTTTCATTATATGTATATATTTATTCTGCTGAGGAAATGGGTAACGACCAATTTATTTGTCCTCACTTCTACACTACTCGCCTGAAGCAAGCTGACGTCAGGTGTGAGTGGGGTAGATTAAACAGTACAGCACTTCTCTCTGTGTAGAGAAGGTCTCCACAGCTTGCTCACTTTACTCGCTTAAAGTCACCAGAAATTGTGAAATTTTCCTTAAACAGAAGTTCTCGTCTGTGGAGACTTCGAGTTTGCTAAGTCATTAATCTAATCTCCTTAGAAAATAGGAAATAATGTAACTTTTGTCAACTGTATATGAAAGTTTCATGCAACAAAAATTGTAGGTCTTCATCTTTAAGTAATATATAAAGTCTATATATATATATTAAGAATAAGATACAACAAAATACTTTGTCTTTAACAATATCTATTCTGTATTAAAGATACATTTTAAAATGTTTGTTGATCTCCCTACAACCTTATTACGATAGGACTGGAGAACAATTCTCCTTGAAAAGTCCCCTAGACTAACAACGCCCAGGGTTTATAAAGTTTATCGTAATAAATGGGGACCTACTGTCCGGGATACTGAACCTTGAAATACAGACTTATAAAATATGGCTGAATTATCCGCCAGGTTTGAAGACCTTACAGTTGAACGACTGAATACGTTAAAGTTACAAACTTGTTGGCAAATAGCAAAGTCTCTCGGAGTAAAGTATGACAAGCACTATACTTCTGTTACCCTACGGGCTATCATTCGGAATTTACTTTTTCCAGAAGCCCCAGAAGAAAACTCCGGCGAGGATTTAGAAGATAATGAAAGTCTAATTTCACAATTTGACCGGCAGTCATCAGTAAATGAGATGAAAATGCCTTCAGTAGCTACTAAGGACATATCAACGAGACCTAAGACTCCAAGACCAGTTTCGTCTCAAGCTCAGACCACTTGGGAAACCCTAGACTTCACCGGTAGTACACCAGGAACAACCACATTCTCTACGTTGACGGAACCCAGAGCTCCTGTGAGGAATAATCCAGAGGTTTTCCAGTGGAACTCCATTCAAATTCCTCCAGAGATCCACTCTCCGGAACAATTTGAGAGATTAGAACGCTTCTTGATATTACAAACTACGTACATTGAAGCCCAACGTAAGTTTAAACATGAAGAGTTTGAAAGAGAATCCATCAGACGTGATAGACAACTCGACCCAGAAAAAATTGAATCTCGTCCGACACCAAGAGTCGAGACGTTCAATGTTCATCAAGCGGCCGCCATGGTTCCCAGATTCTGTGAAGAAAACCTCGACGCATTTTTTGAAGCCTTTGAAAACCAGGCTCAAATTATGAAGTGGCCCAGGGAACATTGGGCTGCCCTGATACACACTACCTTGACGGGAAAAGCACAGGCTAGCACTGCGTCCTTACCCTTCGACCAGTACTCTCACTATGAGACAATAAAGAAAACTATTGGACGCTTACGACTTGTTGCCTGCTAGTTATCTACGGTCATTCCGGACTTTGAAGCGCAACCCACAGCAGTCCTCGGTAGAGTTTGCCCGAGGGAAACAGGCAGCATTTGAGAGATGGCTTAGGGCTTCAAATTGCAATACAGTGGAATCCCTTTCTCAATTGATTTTAAATGAAGATTTCCTCAATTATTTGACGGACGACCTACATACTTACCTTATCGGACGTTCAGCCTCGACGCTAATAGAAACTGCGTCGATAGCTGATCATTATGAGATAGCTCACCAGATGACGGGTAAGAGTAAACGTCAAGAGGCTTTTCGGAAAAATCCCAAGAAAGATTCAAAGTTTGAAAGAGCGTATACGGTGCGTTCTCCAAACTGGGAAAGTAATTCCAGTTACGGAAAATATTCAAGTCTTAAAAGGGAAGATGTTCCCCAACGGATTTGTAATTACTGCCACAAATCGGGACATTTGGAAAACCAATGTAGAAAGAAAAATGAACGGAACTATGAAAATCCCCGGAGATACCCTACTCAAGTGATCTCCTCCCAGGTCCAAGCTAAAGCCCGTCCTGTAAGAACGAACTTGGAGTCGTCCCATCCAGAGACCCAACAGACGAGATGACTACATTCTGAAACCAAGGTACTCGAGGCCATGGAACCTTACCTTGCTACAGGAAAAGTTGGCCTCGACGAAAAAAGGTTAGTTAACGTCACTACATTTCGAGACACAGGGAGTTATCTGTCTTTATTGAGGACAGACGTATTACCCCTTGATGATCACTCAGACACCAAGATAGAAGTCTTGTTAGAGGCGTATGGTGGTGCCTTAATTAAAGTACCATTGCATAAAGTGTTTTTGGAAATCCCCGACTATGTGGGTTGGATAACTGTTGGAGTATCTAGTAAAGAATTCCCCATTCAGGGTGTTGGACTGTTGATCGGAAATGATGTATACCACCAAGGTATTTGTAAAGAACCGATGGTGATAAATAACTCTTCTGACACCCACTATGCTTTGGAAGCATTAAACGAAGGTCCAGCATTATTTCCCTTGAACATTATTACTCGTGCAATGTCTCGCTCCGCAGATTGTGGAGAGCCATCCGAAAATAAAGACCTGGGTTTAGATTTGCTATTCAGTAAGGCAATACAAGCTGGAACCTTTAAACCTAGTCAAGCCATGATTAACCCCGAGTGTTCCGCTGGAAAAGGTCTCGGAAGAAATGACCTGATTCAGACTCAAACTTCAGATCCAGACTTGAATCATTGTAGAAGTATAGCAGTTTGAGGAACAGGCCAATCTACTAGAAAACTGTTATTATTACAAGGATGGTATCCTCATGAAAAAGGAGGAAAGTAATGGTTCCAAAGACGTGAGGAGTTTAGTAGTACTGCCAACCTCTTTTCGAGATACCACTCTTGAATTTTCTCATAGTAGTCCTCTAGGTGGACATCTTGGGACAAGGAAGACTTTAGGAAAAATAGCAAAACATTTTTATTGGCCTAAGATTGGGGAAAAGGTGAAGAAATACGTTAAAGAATGTCATATTTGCCAGAAGGCAGGTAAGCCTGCTCATAAACCTTCCCCGGCCCCCCTAATTCCTATTCCTGCACGAGGAGAACCTTTCTCTCGTCTAATTATTGATTGTGTGGGACCTCTGCCAAAGACCCGTCAGGGAAACCAATATTTATTTACAATCATGGATACTAGTACAAGATATCCGGAAGCTATCCCTGTTAGGAAAATTACTTCTCGGGTGATTGTTCGTTCCTTATTAAAGTTCTTTTCTCAAGTGGGAATCCCCAGAGAAATTCAGTCAGACCAAGGAACGAACTTTACTTCTAAAACCTTCAGAGAAGCAATGTCCCACTTGGGTATAGAATCTTTGTTGTCCACGAGTTATCACCCTCAATCCCAAGGAGCTCTGGAAAGTTTTCACCAGACTCTAAAATCTATGCTAAGAGCATACTGTGAACAGTTTTCCCAAGATTGGGATGAGGGGATACCTTTATTATTGTTTGCATTACGAAACAGTGAACAAGAGAGTACGAGCTTCACTCCGTTTGAACTCATCTACGGGCATCAGGTCCGAGGCCCACTAGCTGTATTGAAAGATACTTGGACTGGCAAAACAACATCCTCTATAAAATCATCACCAGCTCTGATGCAGGAACGTTTGTCTTATGCTAGAGACTTAGCCGCAGAAAACTTGGCGAATGCTCAAAGAAAAATGAAACTTTGGTACGACAAACGAGCAAAACCCCGTTCATTTCAACCTAAAGATTTAGTAATGGTTCAGAGGTTAGTTTCCGGCCATGCTCTCTTACCACGTTACCAAGGTCCTTATGAAGTCGTGAGTAAAGAAAACGATGTAAATTATGTAGTTAAGATACCTGGAAAAAGGAACAAAGTATTTCACATAAATCAACTGAAATCTTATCATTCCAAAACACTACCTACCACATCCATCGCTACCTTATCTACAATCAGAGAAAATACATCATCTGAGGGTGTCAAAAGAGCCGACGCTCACCTTAAAAATTCTGAGGCTCTACTCAATCTTGATATACTTCTTAACAATCTGGACGATTCAAAAAGGCAAGAAATAAGTAACTTAATATTGAATTATAAAAGCTTATTTGGAGATGTGCCAAAAACTTGTACTCTAGGGAATCACAAAGTCGAGCTCCGCGATTCGCATCCAATCAAACAACCACCTTATAGAGTGAGCCCTGCTAAACATCAGATGTTGAAGCAAGAAGTTGACTCTCTTCTCGAACATGGCCTTGTGGAACGAAGTAAGAGCCCTTGGGCATCACCTTGCCTGTTAGTTCCCAAACCAGACGGAACATTCCGCATGTGTACGGACTACCGTAAGCTAAATTCTGTCACAATACCAGACGGATACCCTCTTCCTCGAATAGACGACCTGATAGATACTGTCTCCAGCTCTAAATTCGTGAGTCGACTTGATTTACTGCGAGGGTATTACCAAGTTCCTCTGGCGCCAAAGGATAGAGACAAAACAGCCTTTGCAATTAAAGATGGTTTGTTCAATTACAGAGTTATGCCCTTCGGTTTATGTAACGCAGCCTCAACCTTTCAGAGACTTATGAACGAGCTAACTCGACCTTTGGAAGGAGTCGAGGCATATCTTGATGATTTGGTAGTGTTTAGCGACTCTTGGGAAGAACACCTTATTCGACTGGAAGCTTTATTCAAATCCCTAGATAGCTATAATTTCACTGTCAATCTAGCAAAGTGTGCTTTTGGACAAGCCACTATTAAATACTTGGGTTTTCAAATAGGACAAGGGAAAGTGGTACCCCTTAACCTTAAAGTAAAAGCCATTACTGAATTCCCTATTCCAAGTGATAGAAAAGGAGTGCAAAGATTTCTGGGTATGATTAGCTACTACCGAAGATTTTGCCCCAACTTTGCACAATTAGCTGCTCCTCTGACTGAATTAACTAGTCCTAGAGTAACCTTTAAATGGACCCTGGAATGTAATGAAGCTTTTGAAAAATTAAAAAGATTGCTTACGTCCTCTCCTGTATTACAAAGTCCCAATTTTCACAAACCCTTTATCTTGCATATTGATGCTAGCTGCTATGCTATAGGGGCAGTCTTGCTACAAAATTCATCAGATACTAAAGTTTTGCATCCCATTTGCTATTTTTCATCAAAGTTAAAGTCCCATCAAAGAAATTATTCAACTGTTGAAAAAGAGGCATTAGCCCTGGTAGTTTCTTTAGAGTATTTCGACGTATACCTGGGAACATCGCCTCATAAAATATCAGTATTTTCCGATCACAACCCCTTAACATTTATAAATACCATGAAATCAAAAAATGCCCGAATTCTGAGGTGGGCTCTCAGAATTCAGCCCTATTCATTCAGCATTAATCATATAAAAGGCCCGAGTAACGTTCTTGCTGACGCTCTTTCGCGTCCCTAATAAAGTTCATTCATTTGACAATTCTATTGTCTAAATTTTTACTTTAAACATTTAAACCATTCAGATTTCTGTTTATCTAATGTTTTGTCTATTTACAGTTACTGTATGTGTGGTAACATGCTGTATCGAGCTGGGATTTGGTCGAGAGACTAGGCTGGCTACTGCCTCCTTTCCCGCTACCCCGAAGGCTTATGTGCATGTATTAACGCTAACGGGATACTAGAAGTCTGGCTGCATACACGCCTCGTCTCTCGGATCCGAAGTCCCTTCGATATGATCATTCGTATGCTTCTCGATACAAAACCTTTGGAAAAAACAAAAATTCCCAGTACTACATACTGTCCTAAGGGAAGGGGTGTTACGCAGAGATGCAGTTATAATATATGTCTTTCATATTTGCTCATCTTTCTAATATTATATTGCGATTACTATCGTTAAATGCTAAAACTTAAGATTAACTAAGCTAAATGCTAAAACGAGAGCAATCAGCTTTATAATATTAAATATTCATTTTCACCTTTCCCATTTTTCATTATATGTATATATTTATTCTGCTGAGGAAATGGGTAACGACCAATTTGTTTGGCCTCACTTCTACACTACTCGCCTGAAGCGAGCTGACGTCAGGTGTGAGTGGGGTAGATTAAACAGTACAGCACCTCTCTCTGTGTAGAGAAGGTCTCCACAGCTTACTCACTTTACTCGCTTAAGTCACCAGAAATTGTGAAATTTTCCTTAAACAGAAGTTCTCGTCTGTGGAGACTTCGAGTTTGCTAAGCCATTAACCTAATCTCCTTAGAAAATAGGAAATAATGTAACTTTTGTCAACTGTATATGAAAGGTTCATACAACAAAAATTGAAGGTCTTCATCTTTAAGTAATATATAAAGTCTATATATATATATATATATATATATATATATATATATATTAAGAATAAGATACAACAAAATACTTTGTCTTTAACAATATCTATTCTGTATTAAAGATACATTTTAAAATGTTTGTTGATCTCCCTACAACCTTATTACGATAGGACTGGAGAACAATTCTCCTTGAAAAAGTCCCCTAGACTAACAACGCCCAGGGTTTATAAAGTTTATCGTAATATATGCTCTCTGCCAATCCCTAGGTACCTTACCCTCTTCCATATATTTATTAAATAATTGCACCAACCACTCCAAAACTATATCCCCACCTGCTTTTAACATTTCTATCTTCATCCCATCAATCCCGGCTGTCTTACCCCCTTTCATTTTACCTACTGCCTCACGAACTTCCCCCACACTCACAACTGGCTCTTCCTCACTCCTACAAGATGTTATTCCTCATTGCCCTATACACGAAATCGCAGCTTCCCTATCTTCATCAACATTTAACAATTCCTCAAAATATTCCCTCCATCTTCCCAATTCCTCTAACTCTCCATTTAATAACTCTCCTCTCCTATTTTTAACTGACAAATCCATTTGTTCTCTAGGCTTCCTTAACTTGTTAATCTCACTCCAAAACTTTTTCTTATTTCAATAAAATTTGTTGATAACATCTCACCCACTCTCTAATTTGCTCTTGTTTTACATTGCTTCACCACTCTCTTAACCTCTCCCTTTTTCTCCATATACTCTTCCCTCCTTGCATCACTTCTACTTTGTAAAAACTTCTCATATGCTAATTTTTTCTCCCTTACTACTCTCTTTACATCATTCCACCAATCGCTCCTCTTCCCTCCCGCACCCACTTTCCTGTAACCACAAACTTCTGCTGAACACTCTAACACTACATTGTTAAACCTACCCCATACCTCTTCGACCCCATTGCCTATGCTCTCATTAGCCCATCTATCCTCCAATAGCTGTTTATATCTTACCCTAACTGCCTCCTCTTTTAGTTTATAAACCTTCACCTCTCTTCCCTGATGCTTCTATTCTCCTTGTATCCCATCTACCTTTTACTCTCAGTGTAGCTACAACTAGAAAGTGATCTGATATATCTGTGGCCTCTTTATAAACATGTACATCCTGAAGTCTACTCAACAGTCTTTTATCTACCAATACATAATCCAACACTCTACTGTTATTTCGCCCTACATCATATCTTGTATACTTATTTATCCTCTTTTTCTTAAAATATGTATTACCTATAACTAAACCCCTTTCTATACAAAGTTCAATCAAAGGGCTCCCATTATCATTTACACCTGGCACCCCAAACTTACCTACCACACCCTCTCTAAAAGTTTCTCCTACTTTAGCATTCAGGTCCCCTACCACAATTACTCTCTCACTTGGTTCAAACGCTCCTATACATTCACTTAACATCTCCCAAAATCTCTCTCTCTCCTCTACATTCCTCTCTTCTCCAGGTGCATACACACTTATTATGACCCACTTTTCGCATCCAACCTTTACTTTAATCCACATAATTCTTGAATTTACACATTCATATTCTCTTTTCTCCTTCCATAACTGATCCTTCAACATTACTGCTACCCCTTCCTTTGCTCTAACTCTCTCAGATACTCCAGATTTAATCCCATTTATTTTCCCCTACCGAAACTCCCCTACCCCCTTCAGCTTTGTTTCGCTTAGGGCCAGGACATCCAACTTCTTTTCATTCATAACATCAGCAATCATCTGTTTCTTGTCATCCGCACTACATCCACGCACATACAGTTGGAAATGTATGTATACAAGACGGTTAATCAAAGACCAAGACACAGCCTGGAGACAGAATGGACAACGGTGCTCAACCAGCTCTGGAATGGGAATGACAAGGGTAGACAGGTGGGTAGTGACAACAACACCTCTGTGATTGCCAGACCCTCCTCTCTCATTGGCTGAACCTGGGTACTGATCGAGCGATGGGGCCCCATCATTCGACCCTTAGTACTGGTTCCCTAGTTGAGAGAGGTAGACTTTCAATGAGGGTGTGTACATGTGCCGAATAAAGGTTATGTACTCTTTGCATGCCACATCCTATGTACCTGCTCCTGGATACCTGTCCTTTGGGTATATGCCCCTAGGTACCTGCCCCTAGGTACCTACCCCTGGGTACATGCCCCCAGGGTACCTGCCTTTTGGTACCTGACATCTTGGTACCTGAGCCTGGGTATTTGCCTCTTGTTACCTGCCCCTGAGTACCTAATCTTTGGGTATCTGCTCACTGGGTACCTGCATTTTAGTAACAACCATTGGGTACTTGCCACTTGGGTACCTGCTCATGGGTACCTGCCCATGGGTACCTGCCCCTGGGTACCTGCTGTTGGGGACCTGCCCCTGGGTACCTGCCCTTGTGGGTACCTGCCTATGGGCACTTTCCCCCTGGGTACATGGCTCTGGGTACCTTCTCATTGGTATCTGTCACATGGTACCTGCCTCTTGGTATACCTGCCACTTGGTATACCTGTCCCTGGGGTGCCTGCCCTCTGAATACTTGCCCCCCTGGTTACCTTCCCTTTGGGTTCCTGCTCCCTGGTTACCTGCCAATTTCGACCAACCCCTGGGCATTTGCCCCCTGGATATCTGCCAATGGGGACCTACCCCTGTATACCTGCCCCTGTTTACCTGCCCAATGGGTACCTACCCCTCGTTATTTGCTACTGCATACCTGCCCTCTTGGTACCTACCCCTGGGTACCTGCCCCTGTGTACCTTCCCCCTGGGTACCTACCCCTGCATTCCTTCTTTTCGGTACTTGCCCCTTGGTACTTTCCCCTAGGTATCTGCCACTGGGTACCTGTCCCATAGGTACCTGCCCCTGTATACCTGCCTCCTATGTACCTGCCCCTTGGGACCTGCCCCTGGGTTCATGCCCCTCGGTACCTGCCCCAGGGTACCTGCCCCCTAGGTACCTGCCCCTGGGGAACTGTCCCTGGATTCCTTTCCCTAGGTGCCTGCTGCCTAGGAACCTTCCCCTGGGGACCTGCCTCTGGGTACCTGCCCCTGGGTTCCTTCCCCAAGGTACCTGCCCCTGGGGACCTGCCCCTGGGTACTGACTCATAGGTATCTGCCCCTGGGTATCTGCCTCTAGGTAACTGCCACGTAGGTACCGGGCCCGTGTACCTGCCTCTTATGTACCTGCCCCTGGGTTGCTTCCCCAAGGTACCTGCCCTCTAGGTACCTGCCCCTGGGGACCTGCCCCTGGGGACCTGCCCCTGGGGACCTGCCCCTGGGGACCTGCCCCTGGGGACCTTCCCTTGGATACAGGCCCCCTAGGTACCTGCCCATGGGGACTTGCCTATTAGTACCTGCCCCTGTGTACCTTCCCCCTGGGTACCTATACCCCACTTTCCTTCCCTTTGGTACCTGCCCCGTAGGTACCTGCCCTTGGGTACCTGCCTCCTATGTATCTGCCCCTTGGGACCTGCCTCTAGGTACCTTCCCATTGGTTCATGCCCCTGGATACCTACCCCTGGGTACCTGCCCCCTTGGTACCTGCCTCTGGGGAACTGCCCCTGGGTTCCTTCCCCTAGGTACCTGAGCCTTAGGTACCCGTCCCTGGGGACCTGCCTCTGGGTATCTGCCCCTGAGATCCTTCCCATAGGTACCTGCCCCTGGGGACCTGCCCCTGGGTACCTGCTCCTGTGTTCATGCTCCTCGGTGTCTTCCCTGGGTATCTGACCCTAGGCACCTGCCCCTTGGGACCTGCCCCTGGGTACCTGCCTCTGGGTTCCTTCCCCTAGGTACCTGCCCCTGGTGACCTGCCCCTGGGTACCTGCTCCTGGGTACTTTCCCCCTGTGTAACTACTCATGGGTACCTATCCCTGGGTACCTGTCCCTGGGTAGCTGTCCAGTGGGTACCTGTCACTGAGTACCTGAACTCTTGGTGCCTGCCTTGGGTACCTTTCTCTGGGTACCTGCCCCCTGGGTACCTGCACAGTATGTACCTGCCCCCTGGATACCTGCACAGTATGTATCTGCCCCCTGGGTAAGGCATCTTAATGTACTCCAGAGTGGTCAGGCGGGTTTCCTTTAACGTTTCTTAGTGTTGAACTACAGCTTCGGGAATAATTTAGCAGTAATGATAGTAATAACAACCCTACATAAAATTACATCAAAACAAATTACCTATTTTACATTATTCTGTCAATCATTTCCTGCCATTGTTAACACTTTAGTTGTCTAATGTTAGTTAAGATCAATGTTAACACTTGTGTAATGTTAGTTAATGTGAAGACTTACTCAGCCCTGTAAGATGTTAAGTAGGTATTACCAAGGCTGGCTCCTCCTTACCAAAATTAATGTTAGTTAAGATGTCAGCATAGTTGCTGATCCCTGTGTTGTATAGCATTATAGTATCATCCATGTGTTTATATAGAAGACCCCTTAGGCCTGTGACTGTATGACGTCACGGGATGCAGCTTGAGTGTGAGGCTAGCTACCTCGCTCTCAGTCGGCGTTTGACACAGGCTAGGACAAGGCAAGGCTGGGCTCCATCTCCCATCATCACACTGACAATATATCGTTACCATCCAACAAGTGTGTCTACCTTCAACCCTCGATATCTCCATTTAAGAACCCCTAAGATAAATGGTGGCAACGGAGGGCCTGTAATTCTGACGATTACAGCGATTTCTGAAGATAAATTTCGACCGGGCCGGCTGCCATCTTGTGAGTAGGCCTGCGGAGAAGGTTAACGCCAGCCAGCTACCTCAGCCAGTTCCTCCCGCCCAAGCTCCTACCAGCTTCTACACCATTCACTGGTCAGTCTCTTTGTATTAGTGTTTATCTGCTTATTTGCATCACTCCCGAGGGGTTGACCAGAGTTTGCAAAATAAGCCTGCTTCCAGTCTGTGGTGGGGGAGTCAGAACAACCAAGTCCAGTCCTTTGCCTGCCAAGCCAGCTTTCCACCCCTGCTGTGCTCATCGTGAGAAGTTATCAAGCTATTCTGTGTGAAGGGTTAAGATAAGCCAGCTAGCAACTAACCCAGGTGTCTTATCCCAGTACTCAAGCAAGCCACGTGAGTAGTCTTCTTCGCTTGTGATTCAAGCTCCAAGCAATTCTGAGTGCTCTTTTTCATCCTTGTGGTGTTGTGGTATTTCGTGGGTGTATTTTAAGTCAGCCAGCTTAGAATATCTTCGCGCCAGTGTGGGTGTCCTCAGTGAGGCTTATGCCGTTCATCCCATAGGCCCACGACCACGTGTGTCTCACCACCCCCGGTCTTAGCCCTGTTATGCCCACAAACCCACCCACCCACTCACCATGCAGCCTCAGACGCCTCACTAAGCCATTAACCCATTCACCCAACCTCTCCCAGTGTTTTGGCACACTACTAGGGTTTATAGCACCATATTTTAAGGACCACATAGGGGGTCAAGAGCTAGAGTGTGTTTTGTACCAACCGTTGAAAGCCTCCTGTGTGAAGTCTATCGTCGATTTAAGCGCAAATTCTTCGAGTGTGGAGAGAAGTCAGTGATCGTAGTCAGCCACCAGTCTCCTCTACCCTCCACCTCCAACCTTCCACCATCTTCCTCATTCTATACCAAGTCGTTACAGTGATAATATTGTTCATAGAGACATTTGCGAGTGTTGAGACATTTCTTTTGTGTTCCAGTGATTTTCTTAGTGACATTCAGTGACTCTTGATCAGACTCAGTGTTTGTTTGCAATAATCTTTTTATCTCCTTAATTTAGTGTTAATTTTCGTGCATTATCTTATGTCTGTTGTGTTGTGTTTCTTTTATACACTTGAAGTAAGTACTTAGTGTGATGAATGGTTTGAAAAACCGACAAGTTGAAAATTGAGACACTTATGCAGCATATGGGAATCTTTATTCAGGAAACGTTTCGCCACACAGTGGCTTCATCAGTCCAATACACAGAGGAAGGCGTAAGGAGAGGAGTATGAGGTAATCAGTCCCTCAGCCTGGAGTCGATGTGTTCAGTCCATCAATCTTGTAGAATGTACAGCATAGGGCCGTAGACGTGGCTTATATACTGTAGTGAGGTGAGGTGAAGCAGGTGAAGGCGGGGTCATAGTGGTACCATCCACTAGTCGAAGTAGGTCTTCGTCCAAAGGTTGAACAAGTGTTGAAGAATTCTTTGTAACAAGATCCCATGATGCTGCAGTGTCTGACAGTTGTGATGAATGGTTTGAAAAACCGACATGTTGAAGATTGAGACACTTATGCAGCATGTGTACTTAGTGTTTTTCCTTCGTTGTGTGTGCAACATATGAGCAGTATAGAACTTGTGTTTACACTTCAGAATCACCTTGTGTTCTCAGTATTCCAGTGAAGTATTTCAGTAATTTATTTAGTTGTGTCCTGCATCACAACTCAGTGTTGTCTGTTATATATAATTTTTTCATCCCAGCATTTGTGTATTCTTTTTTTTGTTCTCTGTGTGTTGAACATTTTTTTTGTGTTCATATTCTTTCATTTAGACAGTGTCTAATTTGTCTTATTTCCACAGACAATAGTGCCATTATTTTGTGCAAGCAAGAAATCATTCTTATCAAATTTTTCATACATCAAGTTTCATTGCAAGGAAATTCTAGTATTGTGTTTATGTTGATGTGTTGTGTTCTGCATCACTGTAAGTGTTCAAACTTTTTTGTTCTGTGTTTTAGCACCTATTATTTTTCATGTTTCATTCAACAAATTCACTCTTAGTGCAATTTTTAAGTTCTTCTTTTAGAGTAAATTGTTTTTTTGCTTGTTAAGTGTTGTTTAAGTTGCAGTTAAGAGTTAAAGTGTTCATTCCTTGATATATTTCTTTTCTTGTGTGTGTAATATTTTTTATTATTGCACATTGGCTCATTTTGCAATAATTCTTGTGCAAAGATTGTGTTGTCTTCAAATTTTTCTTGCAGAAATTTTATGCAGTGTTGTGCAATACTTTTTGATTAGCAATTGTTATTTGCAATATTGCTACAGTTTATTTCTGTGCAGTTTCATATGCTCTGTTCTGTGCATAATATTATATTCTTTGTGTGCCATTTTATTTTATTTCAGTGAATTGTGTCACAGTTTGTGTTATTTTGCACAAGTTTTATTGAATCCATTTTATCATTTTATTGTGTATTTCCCTATTGCATTGAAAGTAAAGACAACTCACTGTGCCATTCATTCAATTTAAAGTAAAAGTTGAGCAAATTAGATTTGAGTGAAGAACAAGTTCTCTTGATTTTCAAAGTGTTGTTTGCTAAGTTGAATATTTTTCTTGTGTGAGTTCTTTGCTTACTGTGTGACCCGTCAATTTTTTAATTACTTATGCAGAATAGTTAAGCATTTTCTTCCCGTTTAAGCTTATTGTGTCATTCTTTCTATTTTTTGTTTTTTGCCTAATGCTCTTCAGTAAGTTCCCTGAGAACATGTCCCAGTCACTTTTGAACATTCACTTAGTGCATCATGCCAGACAAAGTCAATATGAATCAGTCCACAGTACCAATATTCCCTTACTGACTGGAAGACAATACCTAGCCCTTGAGCAATGTGTTTGTTCTCACAGCTTGTATCTGTGCGAAATGTGAAGTTCAGATTAAGTTCCTATAGATCTGTGAATTACTTATTAACGTAGCCAAGCGGTCAGGCACTAGTAATACTGTCACTCCTGTCTGGACTCCAGCCACAATATCGTGCATGCAGGATAGTGCTGAGACTACTATCCTTGCGATGGCGACTTGTTCAAGTACTCGTTCCTTCCCAGGGGACGCTTTGAGAAGAACTTTACTTGCAACGAGTTATGCCATCTCTTGCTGATGCCACAAGCCGTTGCAGAAAGACGTTTCTGTGGCTAGTGTGCTCACTTGAGTGTTGTTGTCCCTTGTGTTTTAGATTGTGATCCCATCCTAGTTGACAGTAATCAGTGCATTGTAAGAAGTATATCTCGAGTAACTTTCACGTGTTGCTAACGTTTGTAAGTGTAGTTTCTTTATAGCTGATACCTCGTGTCACTGTGTGCGACTCAGTTGAATATCAGCATTGTTGACCGTGTTCATTTATTTTCTCCTGTGCTTGCAGTTTGAGATAGTAGATTCGTTCTCCCTTGCTCATATTGCGTGTTATAGCGTTAATTTTTTCAAGCGGGGAGAGTCATCCACTCCACCGAGTTTGTTCATTCCTCCAGTAAGAAAGAACCGATCCCTTGTGTTCTGGTGATTCGATTCCTGCTCCAGGAAGATCTTATTCTGACTGTGAAGCCACCAGCACCCATTAGTAACTCTGTAATGAGCCAAGAATTACTGTATCGAATAGTCGAGTTGTGTACTCCTAGCAGAAGTTAGTAATTCCACAGTCACTAGTGAACGTAGCTCTACAGCTAGTTCATGATGCACCAGGTGTTGCACACCCTGGTATGGATCGTTCTGTGAAACAAGCCAGAATGAAATACTTTTGGCCACGTATGGCAACTGACATTTCAGAGTATGTTAAGAAATGTAGTGTTTGTATGCAACATAAAGGAAATGTCAATGGTCCTAATCCAATCCAAGTGTATCCAACCACTAGCAAACCGTGGGAAAGAGTTGCCCTTGACTTATTAACCAATTTTAAATGTTCCCTCCAAGGCAACAAACATCTGTGTGTTATGGTAGACCATTTCACCAGATATTGTGAGTTAGTTCCTATTGCAGATAAGACTGCAGAGACAGTAGCTAAAGCGTTTAAAGAACGCATTAACTGCAGGCATACCACCCCTAAGTCCTTAGTAACAGATAATGGAGGTGAATTTTGTAATGAGATTCTTGAAAATTTGTGTACCTTGTACAAGATCTCTGAATCCACCATTGTTCCTCATCATCCTGCCAGCAATGGGTTAGCCGAACGAACCAATAAGAAATTACTTAATGTCCAGAGAGCCACTATCAACCCCAATAGTGAAACTTGGGATGAAGTCACACCAGATGTCCAATGTGCCATAAATTCTGCTTACAATGCTTCCATAGGTGATACTCCACATTATGCACTGTATGGTGTAGACAAGCGTTTACCCTATGAGTTGTTATATTCCACTCCGAAACCTGATTACAACCCTGATGATTTCGTAGCAACTCGTACCAGCATGGCTCAAAGTGTTTTTAGAAGAATCCGTGAAACACTTCACAAATCAACAGCAGAATTTACTAGAGTAACTAATAGCCGTGCTAAGCCGTCAAAAGTCAAAGTAGGTTCGAGAGTAATGCTGACAAATTTCAACAAAACATCTGCAATGCCTAAGCTCGATCAAAAGTTTGTCGGACCTTATCGAGTTGTAGAACATATCTCTGGTAATAAGTTTATGGTTAGAGAAATTAGTACTGGTAAGTACAAAGAATCGCATTTAGATCATATGAAATTAGTATGCGATGATGATATTGCTACCCAGACTAATGTGACAGATGCTGAAAATCCTCTTGACTCTGTACCCTCTACCTCAAATACTCAGTCAGATAACCAACCTGAATGTTGTTACTCCTTGCGTACTCGACAAGTAATGAGAAACCCACAAGTATCTTTTGTAGATACTCGTTCAGATCTCCCTCAGTCAAGGCATGTGTTAGCCATTGCAGAGGAATTCGATCCTCCCAGAGATGATAACCATTCTGCATATGTAAACCTCACCCTCGCAGAATTGGGTTTAAATGTACATAGCCTGTATAACTAGATGTCCGAGATGAAGTAAATTGTCAACTGTTTGTTATTAACTGATTAGTTTTTCAGATTTTTTTTTTTCGTATTCACGTTCCCTCCGTATCCTGAGAATTTGACAGTAATAGTCTGAGTGCACCAGATGCCTTTGCTGTTAATTTCACCTTGTATATATATATTTATTCTTCCTCAGAATCCGTAGAGTGCATGAATACAGATCGACCGATCAATTCCATCCATATCGTACAATGATTTGTTCTTATAGTTTGTAATGTATTACGTTAAAAATCATTACGTTAAAAGTGATTACGTTAACACCCATTACGTAAAACTCATTTTGTTAACATCCAGTTTGATACCATCCATTAGTTCTAAGTTATATATGAATTTGTTATTGTATAGAATCAGCCCAGAACCACCTGCCTGTTCAGCCTATAGATAGTAGTGTATGTCGAGACGACATACGTAACATGACCGAGCTGTCAGCATAGCTGCTGATTCCTGTGTTGTATAGCATTATAGTATCATCCATGTGTTTATATAGAAGACCCCTTAGGCCTGTGACTATATGACGTCACGGGATGCAGCTTGAGTGTGAGGCTAGCTACCTCGCTCTCAGTCGGCGTTTGACACAGGCTAGGACAAGGCAAGGCTGGGCTCCATCTCCCATCATCACACTCTGAAAATATATCGTTACCATCCAACAAGTGTGTCTACCTTCAACCCTCGATATCTCCATTTAAGAACCCCTACGATAAAGATCAATGTTAACACTTGTGTAATGTTAGTTAATGTGAAGACTTACTCAGCCCTGTAAGATCTTAAGTAGGTATTACCAAGGCTGGCTCCTCCTTACCAAAATTAATGTTAGTTAAGATCAATGTTAACACTTGTGTAATGTTAGTTAATGTGAAGGCTTACTCAGCCGTGTAAGATCTTAAGTAGGTATTACCAAGGCTGGCTCCTCCTTATCAAAATTAATGATTAGAAAAAGAATAATAACATACAAATATAAACACTATTATAAGAATTGAAAATATAAAACATGAACTTTAGCTTATTTGAAAAGTTGACGTCATAGAACTTACATGAAGTTCCTCTCCTTCAGCACTATCTCTGTAGTGACGTCCCAGAACTCATATGAAGTTCCTCTTCTTCGACACTGTCTGTGTAGGGACGTCCCAGAACTCATATGAAGTTCCTCTCCTTCAGCACTGTCTCTGTAGTGACGTCCCAGAACTCATATGAAGTTCCTCTTCTTCAACACTGTCTGTGTAGGGACGTCCCAGAACTCATATGAAGTTCCTCTCCTTCAGCACTGTCTCTGTAATGACGTCCCAGAACTCATATGAAGTTCCTCTCCTTCAGCACTGGCTCTGTAGTGACGTCCCAGAACTCATATAAAGTTCCTCTCCTTCAGCACTGTCTCTGTTGTGACGTCCCAGAACTCATATGAAGTTCCTCTCCTTCAACACTGTCTGTGTAGTGACGTCCCAGAACTCATATGAAGTTCCTCTCCTTCAGCACTGTCTGTGTAGTGACGTCCCAGATCTCATATGAAGTTCCTCTCCTTCAGCACTGTCTCTGTAGTCGCAAGATGACCCTAGCTGGCAGTCCAAGCTAGAAAGAGACAAAAGCTAACCACTGTTCGATAAATTACTCTCCATAAGTAAACTTTTAAAAGACTAGTCGGGATTTAAACATGAAAGTCAAGGCAGGATGAACTAAGTCTCAGAATTAGTTGAAAGTGAAGTTTTTAACCAATATATTCATTTAAAATAGGAGCAGAGGCTTTTACTTACAGTTGTGTTGAGAGCTGTGAGTCAAGTGATTATCCATTTGCTCGGAGTCCCACATGTCACCTTTCAGTGTGGAGAAAGTGGGGAGGATAGCGGGAGCTAGACACTGACACTACCTTAACAAGCAGACTGACAATCACACTATCGTCACCATGTATTCGCTCACTACTCCTATCTATTTAAGTTTTTCCTCACACTCCCCCATACCAAGAATAAACCAGGAAAAAGTTCTAACCTGGGAAAGTGGCATAAGTCACCAAGTATTATACTAATTGTCACCACTTAACCAGTCAGAAAAATAATTGGATGAACCATTGATATACACAATATGAAACTTAAAAGTTTGAAGTGTCAATGTCCACCTCAAGAGGCAACTGTTGGTTCCCTTAAAAGTTTCTAGGTATATCAAAGGTTTGTGATCCGTCTCTAAAACGAATTCTTTACCCAGTAAATAAAATTTAAGCTTGGAGATACCCCACACAAGGGCCAAACATTCCTTTTCTATGGTGGAGTATCTCGTTTCTGCAGGAAGAAGTTTCTGGCTTAAGAAGCATACAGGGAAGGGAGTACCATCATGGTATTGTAGTAACACCGCACCTAAGCCGGTATTGGAGGCATCAGTTCTTAAACAAAACTGCTTGCTAATATCTGGAATCTTAAGTATAGGGTCTTTAGAGATGTTCTTAATTTCATTAAACTTTTCTCGAACTACGTCGGAAAGTTCAAGAGGTTCCTTCACAAACTTTTTAAGGTAGTCAGAAAGATGCCTGTAAGATCTAATGTTGGGGATGAACTTTGCATAAAAATTTACAGAACCAAGAAAGCTACGCATGAGCTTCTTGGTTTTGGGGAGAGGCTGTAAAGAGTTATTAGAAAGAATCAATCCGAGATATCTAATCTTGTTATACTCAAGGAAGCATTTCTTCGGCTTGGCAGTGAAGTCATGTGAGCGTAACCTACGTAAAACTGATGTTAATGTTTGGATATGCTTGCCCCACATGGATGTCATTACGTATATGTTGTCAAAATAAACTGAAACATTTGGCATATTACCCAAGATCTTTCTCAACGTAGGTAGCAGAGGCAGTTACCAAACCGAAGGGCATAGTTCTATACTGCATCAGTCCTTGGTGGAAAGAAAAAGCGGTGTACTGCTTAGAAGAAGGATCTAACATTACTTGATGATATGCTTGTGCGCTATCTATTAAGGACATAGGCTCAGCATCCACAGAGTTATAGCATTAAGTCATCTGATGTCAATAGCAAGTCTATATGAGTTGTCTTCCTTCTTAACTATGACTACTGGTGAGCAATATGCAGATACTGAAGGTTTGCATCCCTAAGGTGAACCGGAACTGGGTTGTCCGTGACTAAGTCAATCTTATGGACTTCCGTGGAGGTGACACCTGGAATATCAGTAAAAACATCTGAGAATTTACCCACACATTGACATCAAAAGACTCGTTGATATTAGTGTTTGTGGAAGCATAGTGTTAGAGTCACCAAGTCATGTAGTTCTTTGTCACAGTCTATGTTAGAGGTGTCAATTACGCACACCTTACACTCCTCAGTTGTCTTATCAAGTTTGTGTGGAAAAACTAAATCAAAGTTATTCAGGCAGTTAATCGAATTTCTTCGGTAATATTTCTTAAGAATGTTGATATGATAAAGCATAGGTTTCTTCTTGACTTCAATGAGGTAGTCAACCTTCCCACAAATTTTCAATACCTTATACGGACCTTTCCATGCTACTAATAATTTATTTGACTTTATTGGTAAAAGTACCAGAACTTCATCCCCTACTTTAAAACTTCTCATCTGACTTTTGGTATCAAAATAGGTTTTGTACTGGTCCATTGATAAGTTTAAGTTTTTCGAAACTATGTCAGAGGTCTCCTCAAATTTGGATCTAAGGTCAAGGAGAAACTGATAAGAAGACTGAACCTCAGCATTCACCTCCTCATTAGTCCATAAGTCATGAAGGATGGACAGTGGACCTCTGGCCTGTCTACCATAGAGAAGTTCAAAAGGTGAAAACCCTAAAGAGTCACTGGGAACTTCCCTCATGGCAAACAAAGCACAGGGTAGGTAACGATGCCACTCCTTAGGTTTAAGGGAGCAAAGTTTCCTTAAAATGGGTTTGAGAATTGAATGCTGGCGCTCAATCCTCCCATTACAGCTGGGATGATAGGGTGTGGTGAAGAGAGGCTTCACTCCCAGAAGTTGGTATAGATGTTGCATTAAGTCAGATGTGAATTGTGTCCCACGGTCAGACAAAATTTCTCTAGGGATGCCAACTCTGGAGAAGATTGACAAAAGTGCTTCAGCCACCTCTGTAGTAGTTATGGATTTTAATGGTATGGCTTCAGGGAAACTCGAAGCATAATCAACTAATGTTGAAATATATCTATGTCCCCCAGATGAAAGTGGTAATAAAGGACCAACGATGTCAATAGCTACTCTTTCAAATGGTACCATAAAGATTGGCAATTTGAACATAGGTACTCGCCGGGTACCTCGGGAGGATGACAGTTGGCAAACTTTACACGATCTACAATATGTAGTGATATCTGAGGACATTTTGGGCCAAAAATAGGTTTTCCTAATTTTGTTAAAGGTTTTACGATGCGAGAAATGTCCGGCCACCGGTAGGTCATGAGCCATTTTAAGAACAGTCTCTCTGCATTGACTTGGAACTACTAAGATGGAATAGTCTGTCTCATCTGAATTTAATTTGAATACTGATTTATACAAGATACCTCTTATGTATTCAAATTTATATGAAAAGTTTTTCCTTTGCATAACTTGATTTTGTCTAGCTGCATTTTGGCAATTCTGAAGAGAAGGGCAATTATGTTGTAAATTGACAAAGGAGTCCTTCGATATATCTAAAGGCTTAAAGTCAGGGAAAATCAAAGGATGGACAGTAGGAGAAGCCTGGGCTTTGGTCTGAGCCCTAGTCAAGACATTTATAGTATCGGAGACGATGTCTTCACTTTCATCTAACAAGTGAACCGGTGATCCTACTACCTCGCTTTCGAGAGTAGTATCACTGGTTTTTAATCCCACATGAATATCACGAGACATTGTTTCATCTGAACTGTCGAGGGGCTTCTCTGACTCTACAGGAAGAGGAGCTGAAAAACTTCAGCTCCTCTTCCTTCAGCTCCATCTTTGGTGATGAAAGGTCAACCACAGAAGGAAGAATGGCACCTTTTACATTACCTATTAGTACGGAGCAAGAAGTGATGGGAGCTAGTACGGCTTCAGACCAACCTGTGAACCATTTAGACCTAATGTAACAACGGATGGTAGGAAAAGTGTCCGTACGGCCCAAGTAGTCTGAAAGTATAGCAGAGGAATGAGTTTCTTTAAGGTTAGGGAACAGCTTATCAGAAATGACAATACACGTGCATCCAGTGTCTCGTAAAATGGTAGATACATTAATTCCATTAACTGTCCCCGAACAGAAGGGTGCTTGGTCATTACAGTCTTTAAAACATCTTCCAAACTTTTTACACTTTCTTAGAAGGACAATCGGGACGTTTATGTCCATTAATACCACATAAATGACAAACGGAATAAAAGACGTCAGTTTACTTTTCACTAGAGGCTTTGATTTCTTAAGATCTGATGAACCCTTACCCTTAGGGTTCGATCCCTTTAGGTCTTTATAGGAATTGTGAGCCTCAGCATACAAGTCAGCAGCCTCAGCAACTTCCTCAGCTTTAATCAGGTTACGTTCTCTAATGAATGTTCTTATCTGGTGAGGAAGAGCTGTCAGTAACTGGTCAGCAACCATGAAGTCTCTAAGAGATTCATAACTGCGATCAATTCCTGAACTCTCTATCCAAAAGTCGAACAAACGAAAGTGTTACCTGTAACTGCTGAAAGTTTTGGCCAGGCTGAAGGTGGCATACCTGAAATCTTTCCTGTAAGAATTAGTGGTTTTTTGATATGCTTTAAGGTTTGCCTTCTTCAGTAGGTTGTAATTACATATGATATCGTGCGACAAAGTTGCATAGATATTCAAGGCTGTACCAGAAAATAACATTCCTAACCTGGTAGCCCAGGTGTCAGCAGGCCATTCACAGAGGGTAGCGGTATTTTCAAACCTGATAATGTATGAAGTTATGTCTTCCCCCTCTGTGAAGTGAGGTAAATTAGGTGTTGGAATATGTGCACTGACTGCACGTTGTTCCATTACTCCTTCCTCTAATTGTTGTTGTGTAAAAGTTAACTTTTTATTCTCTAATTCAACGTGAGCTTTCTCTACCTCGCGATCTTTCTGTTTCTCTCACAACTCATTCTCTCTAGCTTTTTCCTCACGTTTTCTAGCTTTTTCCTCAGCTTCTCTATCTTTTGCTCTTTCCTCAAGTTCTCTCAATTTAACTTGTTCCTCACTTATTTTAGCTTGTTCCGCACGAACTTTTGCTCTCACCTCACGATAAAGTCTATCACGTTCCTTTTTCTCCTCTCTTTCTCTTTCTAACTGTCTTTCATGATTTTCTCTTTCAATTCAATCTCTCTCCTTTTTCTCCTCACTCTCAATTCTCTCTCTCTTCTTTTTCTCCTCTCTCTCGATTTTCTCTCTCTCCTTTTTCTCCTCTTTTTCTCTTTCTGTCTTTCTTGGTTTTCTCTTTCAATTCGATCTCTCTCCTTTTTCTCCTCTCTCTCAAGGTTCTCTTTCTCCTTTCTTTCTCTTTCCTGGATCTTGGAGCTAATGAAAGCTTCTAAATTTTTTCCCGTTATTCCTAACTTACTCCCAGTGTTCATCCAAAACTGGTATTCCTCCATACTTGCAAGAATAACTTAAACTACCAGGGGAAAATGAAACGGATATATCAAAGAAAACGGAGGGTTCAATTCCTGCTCCACTGAAACTGTAAATAAATCGGAGGGTTCAATCCCTGCTTCGATTAAACAATATGTGTGAATGAAAACAGAGGGTTCTATGCCGACTCCGACCAAACAGTAAATAGAATGGGGTCCCTTAACCATCCAATCTTCTCACTAACAAACCAAGAGTGTCCTACAACAGTTCCCTTGATGTAATAAATAGAGCTCAATGAAACAACTTGTCACTGGAAAATCTCTTGTCCCTAGAGTCTATTCCTCCAAATCGTTTCAAGCTCACATATACAAAGATGACAGAATTAACTAGTATATCCTGCCTTGACTTGACTTACAATAAACTGAGACTATAACAATCACCAAATCTTTAAATACCTATACTGTAGTCCTACCATAGAGAATGATTGCTCATAGCTTGTGGTAACCATCTGTGGTATGCGGTATTGAAGTTCCAATGGTAGATTTGAGATAGATTTGAGATAGATTTTGAGATAGAGTTGAATCTTGATTCAGTCGAGTGATCCTGGCAAGGTCGCCACTTGTGAAGGCTTACTCAGCCCTGTAACAACTTCAGTATTACCAAGGCTGGCTCCTCCTCAGGAAAATTAATGAATAGAAAAAGAAATAATAATATACCAATTCAAATTCAAAATTCAAATTCAAAGTTTACTCTCTATATCAGTGGTTCCCAAACTGGGGGTAAATTACCCCCTGGGGGTAATTTAACCATTTTTGGGGGGTAATGGAGGGGTGACAGAAAAAAAGCTATGAATTCTGAAAATCAAGAAAACAATGCGGTACCCGGTATGAGGATTATTGTTAACTTTGTCTTAGTATATAAAGTTGTAAAGTAAACCTATTATAAGTAAGTAATAAAGTTAAACCAAATAACAATAAACATCAAAAACTAATATACAGTATTAGAAAAGAAGAAATATATAGCTAAGTGTGTGGAAACCCAAAAGTATTTTGACAAGTATGCTTCAGGACAAAAGTCACTCAGTAGCCCAGATCGACCTGTCCAGTACGCGTCACTCACTTCCTGAGGCTGCCTCTATTTCACACTGTCAGTTTATCTGTGAGCATCAGCCGAGGTAGACATAAGCTGGTATGTATGTGTACTGCCCTGTGCAGTATATAGTTAGTATTTACCCACTGTTACTGTGAATTTGTAGCTATTATTAATTTTATATATAATGTATGTGTGGTTCTTACGGTTTCAATGATTTTGCTAGGATTAGCAGAGTATGCGAGGCTGTATACGTTCACGTTTAGCCATATATATCAATAATAACAACATTTTGTGAAAGGGGTAACATGCTTTATGTGGCATGTTAAATTGGGTAACAAGCTGAAAAAGTTTGGGAACCACTGCTCTATATGGATTACAATGCTGAGTTTACAGAATTTGGTTATTGTGTGGTTTACATGTAGTAAAATAATAATTACAGAGTGTACCACTAGAACACCTAGCATGGCTAGGCATTTCGGGCAGACTTAGTTTAATTCTTAATTTTAAAATATTACAAATTATGAGGTAAGTTGGTATTATGGCTAAGTGACTAAATACTAGTTTGTGAGTTTAGCAATGTGAATGCTTTTGTTTTGGCACAGTACATAGTTTCAGTATAGGAGTATCACGCGCAAACTTATGACTAGTTAGGATTCATTATTTTAAGATTGAGTTTAATATTTCTGTTTATGGTCAAATGGGTGAGTGAGTGAAAGTGTGAACCACCAGGTGGTATTCGTGTAGTTAGATGACGGGGTGTATCAGGGAGATAAGATGTTTTCTAATGGTAGTTTTGAAGGTGATGAACGTGTCTGCAATTCTAGAGTTTTCAGGTAGGGTGTTCCAGATTTTAGGGCCTTTGACATACATCGAATTTTTTTAAGGTTTAGTCGTACACGGGGAATGTCGTAGAGATGTTTGTGTCTGGTGTTATGCCTGTGGGTTCTGTCACAACTATCAAGAAAGTGTTTTAGGTCAAGGTTAATATTAGAATTTAAGGTCCTGTAGATGTAGATTGCACAGTAGTAAGTGTAGATGTACTGAACAGTAAGTAAGTTTAGATCTATGAAGAGTGGGGGGGGGGTGTTGCCAGGGATAGGATTTAGTGATTATTCTTACTGCGGCTTTTTCTTGGGTTTTTATTGGCTTTAGGTGTGTTGCTGCAGTTGATCCCCAAGCACGAATAGCATAGGTGAGGTATGGATAAATAAGTGAGTGGTATAGTGTTAGATGGGGATTTTGCGGCACGTAGTATCATATCTTGGAGAGTATCCCAACCGTTTTGGATACTTTTTTTGTTATGTGTTGGATATGGGTGCTGCAATTCAGGTTGTTGTCAAGGTATAGGCCTAAGAATTTGCCCTCAGTATGTCTGGTAATTAGAGTGTTGTCGATCTTAATGTTAATTTGCGCATCTCCTGCTCTACTACCAAACATTATATAGTAGGTTTTGTCAGTGTTAAGCATAAGTTTATTGGCTGTCATCCAAGTCGATATTTTGATCAGCTCCTCATTAACAATGGTATTGAGGGTGGCAAGATTAGGGTGAAAGATGACATAAGTCGTGTCGTCAGCAAAGAAAATGGGTTTCAGGTATTTGGATACATTTGGAAGATCATTGATGTATATGAGGAAGAGCAGGGGGCCAAGGACACTTCCCTGCGGAACTCCAGTATCAAGTGGCCGTGTTGATGATGCTGTGTCTTTAATGGTGACATACTGATACCTATTAGTAAGGTAAGATTTGAAATATGCAAGCGCATGGCCTCTTATGCCGCAATGGCCAAGTTTGTGGAGTAGGATGCCATGGTCTACTGTGTCAAAAGCTTTTCTTAGGTCAATAAAAATTCCTAGTGGATATTCCTTATTTTCCAATGCTGTGTAAAGCAGATCTAGCCTTTTTATGATTGCATCATTAGTACTTTTATTTTTCCTGAATCCAAATTGGCAGGGGTTGAATATGTTTTGTGCAGTTATAAATGAATGTAGTCTCCTCTTCACGAGTTTCTCAAAGATTTTGGATAACAATGGTAAGTTTGATATTGGCCTATAGTTGTTTAAGTCTGTAGGGTCACCACCTTTATGTATTGGTGTAACCCTTGCCATCTTGAGTAGTTTCGGGAAGGTGCTAGTTTCTAGTGACTTGTTAAAAAGTAATGAAATATCATGCGAAAGGACATGGGCCGCTCGCTTGTCCAATAATGGTGGGACATGAGACAGATTCCCCGAGTTATTTTTAAGTGACTTTATGATCTCGGTGACTTCCGTGGGCTCAGTTGGTGCAAGATAGAAGGAATTTGGGAAATTCCCATCTAGGTAGTCCACGGCATGGGTATTGGTACGTGGGATTTTATTGGTGAGATTAGATCCTATGGTTGAGAAGAAGTCGTTTATCTTGTTAGCTGTGTCAGTGGGATGTAGTGGTGTTTCATTAGGTTTAGTTAGGACAATATTCTTGGTTTTTTTCAGTTTGTGGGTCCCTAGAATCTGAGAGAGTGTTTTCCAGGTCTTTTTTATATCTCCTTTAGTGTCTGTGAATCTACAGGAGTAGTATAGTTGTTTGTCTTTCTTTATTACTTTGGTGAGAACTGATGAATAGTGTTTAAGAATATCTTTGTGTATTAAGCCCTGTCTATATTACTTTTCATATTGGTGTTTCTTATCAATGGATTTCAGAATGGTGCTGGTTAGCCATGGGCAACCAAGCCTTTTGTTTGTGATCTGTTTCGTTTTTATAAGACAATGTTTGTTGTATAATCTAAGCCATTTGTTAAGAAAAATATCTGTCTGGTCATCAATACCATTGGCCTCGGGGAATTCTGTAGGCCAGTCAACAGTCTCTAGGTCAGCTGTGAACTTCCTTATTGAGGCCTCGTCATGGAGTCTAAACGAGACTTTGTTGTATTCAAGTGGTGGTTTACTAATGTTTGTCAAGAGGAAGGTAGGGTAGTGGTCTGTAGTGCTATCTGTGATTATCCCTGATTTAAGGGGGGCTAATATATTGGTCCATATGTGGTCTATTATGGTTGCACTTGTTTCAGTAAGCCTGGTTGGTTTAGTTATTGTTGGTATGAGAAGTGTGTTGTTCATATTGTTGATGTAATCAGTTACAGGCTGATCATCTAGATTGCCAAGATTGATGTTGAAGTCTCCAGCTAAGAGAAGGTGGTGCTTATTCATTTGTCTGTTTGTTATTAGTGACTTTAATTTCTCACTGAAATTTGGGATGTTTGTGTGGGGTATCCGGTAAATGGTACCGATTGTTATAGGTGTCTTAAGTTTTTTTAAAGTAAAATTAGCAAAAATGTATTCCCCATATTCATCACTAAAGCAAGTGGTGCTAATACAAGATAATTGGTTATAGTAATAGATTGCAATACCACTCCCAACTTGGTATGGTCTGCAGTTGTGGATTGCTGTGTATCCTGGCAGAGGGTAGATATCTATTGTGTCCTGCTTAAGCCAGGTCTCAGTAAGACTAATGCAGGAGAAGAGTGGTTTTAGCGACTCAAGGAGTGCCAGGAGGTCATCATAATGTTTGCTTAAGGACCTGATGTTGTAGTCAAGAACTGATAGACTTTTAGCATTGTTTAGGATAGTGCTGGCTTGTGATGCTGTGTAATAAAGGCAGTTACTTTCCAATAGGTTTTGATTGGGTGTCAGATTATGTAGGTTTAGATCAGGGTCAATGTGATCAATCATCTTTTAGGTTCAAATTATGGTTATTTATATCCTGAGTTGTGTGTTGAGTTCTAGCACTGATATCTTTAGTGGTGGGAAGTTTGGACAAGTATATAGCTGAAGCATTGTGGTCATATAGAGTATAGTCACTAATACACATAATGAAGTTGATGTTGTCTATGTGTTGTGCTGGAATGAGCTAAAGTACAACTAGGTATAAACTAATAATATAAAAATACAAATTAAAAATAGCATGAGACTCTCACTTGTAATTGCACTAAGGTCTAATATAATGACTTTGGTATTGACTATGTATTGAGCTAGAATGAGCTATAGTACAACTGAGTTTAATATAATAATATAAAAAAGGCACAACTCTCAATTGTAATTGCACTAAGTTCTTATATAAGTTGTTTACAAAAACTAGAGTATAACTAGATTTAAATTGACAAGATAAAATACACAATTTAACTACTAACTCCTTTCCATTCTGGTAGCCAGAAAGTTTAATAAATGGTTTTATCGGTCCAAATCCCCCTCAGTTCCATTTATAGGGGGTTATGTTGTGTTGTTGACTCCTGACCTGGTCTGCTGACTCAGCCATTTTTAAAAGCACTGAGGGAAGTAAACGCCACTTACAACCTGATTTTCCTAGAGTTTATAGATAGATTTGGCATTTTCTCCTATGATTCTCTCACTGTACACTGGTCAGCTGAATATAGGTCAGCTACTAAAACATTAACCATGGCTGTTTAACTATTCACTTCTTTCCCACGACTGGCACTGAGGGATAACTGTCTTATATCCCTGGAGTTTTGTATTGTAGATTTGACAATGTCCCCTGTGTTTCCCTCTCGTTATCACTGGTACAGGTGATATGATGGTGGTACAGATATGATGCTACTGTCAGTACAGATGAACGTCAGTAAAGATGAGCACTTCACTTCGCTAGTTGTACGTCTGGCAGAAGCTGGTGTTTGGATGCCGGTTGGCCATGTTTGAATGCTCAGTTCTTTCCCTCGTTTGGCACTGAGGGAAAAAAGTCCTACAGACTTGTCATTTCCTTGGAGTTTTGTTGTTAGGTTTCCTGCCATGTTGTCTTCCCATTGATCACTGGTGCAGTTGATATGGAGGTCAGTTATTTCAATGTAGTGGAAAACGTCTCATGTCTGGTTCACGTCTGGCAGCAGGTCTGGTACTTGAATGCTGGTCCCTCTTTTGTCATATTTAGTCCGCTTCGTTGTCGTCACCGTCAGTTTTCATGTCACTATAGGTTCCTTGCATGTTGTTGCAGCAGTACTTGCCAACTTGGCCATCACTGGAGTTCGCACAGGCCCAGGGGACGGCAAGATATAGGAGCAGCCTTGTTGCTGCTTGCTGTGGGTGGGATATTATGGCCTCTTTTACTCATTCTAGAGTATATAACATGATTCTATGTTATTTATAGTGTTTATGATGTCATAACAGATCACTTAAGAACATAAGAACATAAGATAGATAAATAAGCCATAGAGCTAATATTAGCTCAATATTGAATAATACACTGCATACACAAAACTACCGCATTCCCAAACAAAAACAGTGGCACACAGCTCTTATAGCGGCGCTATTAAGCCATGATATCCAAATTAATCCAGGACCTCAAACTATTGTGCAGAGGCAAAACAGACAGATATATGATGGTAATAATGACGGTCTAGTAGCTAGGAATAACCTTAATAAATGTAAATGTAAAGTTCTTTCAGTGTAGATAAATGTAAAGTTGTAAAGCTGGGAAATGTGCACAACCCTAGCACCTACCATGTGCACAACCCTAGCACCTACCATGTGCACAACGATAGCACCTAGCATGTGCACAACCCTAGCACCTACCATGTGCACAACCCTAGCACCTACCATGTGCACAACCCTAGCACCTACCATGTGCACAACGATAGCACCTAGCATGTGCACAACCCTAGCACCTACCATGTGCACTACCCTAGCACCTACCATGTGCACAACCCTAGCACCTACCATGTGCACAACCCTAGCACCTACCATGTGCACAACCCTAGCACCTACCATGTGCACAACCCTAGCACCTACCATGTGCACAACCCTAGCACCTACCATGTGCACAACCTTAGCACCTACCATGTGCACAACCCTAGCACCTACCATGTGCACAACCCTAGCACCTACCATGTGCACAACCCTAGCACCTACCATGTGCACAACCCTAGCACCTACCATGTCCACAACCCTAGCACCTAGCATGTGCACAACCCTAGCACCTACCATGTGCACAACCCTAGCACCTAGCATGTGCACAACCCTAGCACCTACCATGTGCACAACCCTAGCACCTACCATGTGCACAACCCTAGCACCTACCATGTGCACAACCCTAGCACCTACCATGTGCACAACCCTAGCACCTACCATGTGCACAACCCTAGCACCTACCATGTGCACAACCCTAGCACCTAGCATGTGCACAACCCTAGCACCTACCATGTGCACAACCCTAGCACCTACCATGTGCACAACCCTAGCACCTACCATGTGCACAACCCTAGCACCTACCATGTGCACAACCCTAGCACCTACCATGTGCACAACCCTAGCACCTAGCATGTGCACAACCCTAGCACCTACCATGTGCACAACCCTAGCACCTACCATGTGCACAACCCTAGCACCTACCATGTGCACAACCCTAGCACCTACCATGTGCACAACCCTAGCACCTAGCATGTGCACAACCCTAGCACCTACCATGTGCACAACCCTAGCACCTACCATGTGCACAACCCTAGCACCTACCACGTGCACAACCCTAGCACCTAGCATGTGCACAACCCTAGCACCTACCATGTGCACAACCCTAGCACCTACCATGTGCACAACCCTAGCACCTACCATGTGCACAACCCTAGCACCTACCATGTGCACAACCCTAGCACCTACCATGTGCACAACCCTAGCACCTACCATGTGCACAACCCTAGCACCTACCATGTGCACAACCCTAGCACCTACCATGTGCACAACCCTAGCACCTACCATGTGCACAACCCTAGCACCTACCATGTGCACAACCCTAGCACCTACCATGTGCACAACCCTAGCACCTACCATGTGCACAACCCTAGCACCTACCATGTGCACAACCCTAGCACCTACCATGTGCACAACCCTAGCACCTACCATGTGCACAACCCTAGCACCTACCATGTGCACAACCCTAGCACCTACCATGTGCACAACCCTAGCACCTACCATGTGCACAACCCTAGCACCTACCATGTGCACAACCCTAGCACCTACCATGTGCACAACCCTAGCACCTACCATGTGCACAACCCTAGCACCTACCATGTGCACAACCCTAGCACCTACCATGTGCACAACCCTAGCACCTACCATGTGCACAACCCTAGCACCTACCATGTGCACAACCCTAGCACCTACCATGTGCACAACCCTAGCACCTACCATGTGCACAACCCTAGCACCTACCATGTGCACAACCCTAGCACCTACCATGTGCACAACCCTAGCACCTACCATGTGCACAACCCTAGCACCTACCATGTGCACAACCCTAGCACCTAGCATGTGCACAACCCTAGCACCTACCATGTGCACAACCCTAGCACCTACCATGTGCACAACCCTAGCACCTACCATGTGCACAACCCTAGCACCCATGTGCACACCCTAGCACCTAGCACCCTAGCACCTACCATGTGCACAACCCTAGCACCTACCATGTGCACAAGCCCTAGCACCTAGCACCCATGTGCACAACCCTAGCACCTACCATGTGCACAACCCTAGCACCTACCATGTGCACAACCCTAGCACCTACCATGTGCACAACCCTAGCACCTACCATGTGCACAACCCTAGCACCTACCATGTGCACAACCCTAGCACCTACCATGTGCACAACCCTAGCACCTACCATGTGCACAACCCTAGCACCTACCATGTGCACAACCCTAGCACCTACCATGTGCACAACCCTAGCACCTACCATGTGCACAACCCTAGCACCTACCATGTGCACAACCCTAGCACCTACCATGTGCACAACCCTAGCACCTACCATGTGCACAACCCTAGCACCTACCATGTGCACAACCCTAGCACCTACCATGTGCACAACCCTAGCACCTACCATGTGCACAACCCTAGCACCTACCATGTGCACAACCCTAGCACCTAGCATGTGCACAACCCTAGCACCTACCATGTGCACAACCCTAGCACCTACCATGTGCACAACCCTAGCACCTACCATGTGCACAACCCTAGCACCTACCATGTGCACAACCCTAGCACCTACCATGTGCACAACCCTAGCACCTAGCATGTGCACAACCCTAGCACCTACCATGTGCACAACCCAAGCACCTAGCATGTGCACAACCCTAGCACCTACCATGTGCACAACCCTAGCACCTACCATGTGCACAACCCTAGCACCTACCAAGTGCACAACCCTAGCACCTACCATGTGCACAACCCTAGCACCTAGCATGTGCACAACCCTAGCACCTACCATGTGCACAACCCTAGCACCTACCATGTGCACAACCCTAGCACCTACCATGTGCACAACCCTAGCACCTACCATGTGCACAACCCTAGCACCTAGCATGTGCACAACCCAAGCACCTAGCATGTGCACAACCCTAGCACCTACCATGTGCACAACCCTAGCACCTACCATGTGCACAACCCTAGCACCTACCAAGTGCACAACCCTAGCACCTACCATGTGCACAACCCTAGCACCTAGCATGTGCACAACCCTAGCACCTACCATGTGCACAACCCTAGCACCTACCATGTGCACAACCCTAGCACCTACCATGTGCACAACCCTAGCACCTACCATGTGCACAACCCTAGCACCTAGCATGTGCACAACCCTAGCACCTACCATGTGCACAACCCTAGCACCTACCATGTGCACAACCCTAGCACCTACCATGTGCACAACCCTAGCACCTACCATGTGCACAACCCTAGCACCTACCATGTGCACAACCCTAGCACCTACCATGTGCACAACCCTAGCACCTACCATGTGCACAACCCTAGCACCTAGCATGTGCACAACCCTAGCACCTACCATGTGCACAACCCTAGCACCTACCATGTGCACAACCCTAGCACCTACCATGTGCACAACCCTAGCACCTACCATGTGCACAACCCTAGCACCTACCATGTGCACAACCCTAGCACCTACCATGTGCACAACCCTAGCACCTACCATGTGCACAACCCTAGCACCTAGCATGTGCACAACCCTAGCACCTACCATGTGGACAACCCTAGCACCTACCATGTGCACAACCCTAGCACCTACCATGTGCACAACCCTAGCACCTACCATGTGCACAACCCTAGCACCTACCATGTGCACAACCCTAGCACCTAGCATGTGCACAACCCTAGCACCTACCATGTGCACAACCCTAGCACCTACCATGTGCACAACCCTAGCACCTACCATGTGCACAACCCTAGCACCTACCATGTGCACAACCCTAGCACCTAGCATGTGCACAACCCTAGCACCTACCATGTGCACAACCCTAGCACCTACCATGTGCACAACCCTAGCACCTACCATGTGCACAACCCTGGCACCTACCATGTGCACAACCCTAGCACCTACCATGTGCACAACCCTAGCACCTAGCATGTGCACAACCCTAGCACCTACCATGTGCACAACCCTAGCACCTACCATGTGCACAACCCTAGCACCTACCATGTGCACAACCCTAGCACCTAGCATGTGCACAACCCTAGCACCTACCATGTGCACAACCCTAGCACCTAGCATGTGCACAACCCTAGCACCTACCATGTGCACAACCCTAGCACCTACCATGTGCACAACCCTAGCACCTACCATGTGCACAACCCTAGCACCTACCATGTGCACAACCCTAGCACCTACCATGTGCACAACCCTAGCACCTACCATGTGCACAACCCTAGCACCTACCATGTGCACAACCCTAGCACCTACCATGTGCACAACCCTAGCACCTAGCATGTGCACAACCCTAGCACCTACCATGTGCACAACCCTAGCACCTAGCATGTGCACAACCCTAGCACCTACCATGTGCACAACCCTAGCACCTACCATGTGCACAACCCTAGCACCTAGCATGTGCACAACCCTAGCACCTACCATGTGCACAACCCTAGCACCTAGCATGTGCACAACCCTAGCACCTAGCAGCTTAATAATGTTGAACTTAGCAGTATAGAATGTGGAAAGGACTTGGGGGTTATGGTGAGCAGCAACCTTAAACCAAGACAGCAATGTCTAAGCGTACGTAATAAGGCAAATAGATTACTGGGATTTATATCAAGAAGTGTAAGCAACAGAAGTCCAGAGGTCATACTGCAGCTTTATACATCATTAGTAAGGCCTCACCTAGATTATGCAGCTCAGTTCTGGTCGCCATATTACAGAATGGACATAAATTCGTTAGAAAACATTCAGCGTAGGATGACTAAATTAATACATAGCATTAGAAATCTTCCTTATGAAGAAAGATTGAAGACTCTTAAATTACATTAACTTGTTAGACAAAGAATGAGGGGAGACCTGATCCAAGTGTATAAGTGGAAGATAGGTATTAATAAAAGGGATATTAATAAGGTCTTGAGGATATCTCTCCAAGAGAGAACCCGCAGTAATGGATTCAAATTAGACAAGTTTGTAATTTAAGGGTCTTCAATCTTTCTTCATAAGGAAGATTTCTAATGCTATGTATTAATTTAGTCATTCTACGATGAATGTTCTCTAACGAATTTATGTCCATTCTGTAATATGGAGACCAGAATTGAGCTGCATAATCTAGGTGAGGCCTTACTAATGATGTATAAAGCTGCAGTATGACCTCTGGACTTCTGTTGCTTACACTTCTTGATATAAATCCCAGCAATCTATTTGCCTTATTGGTATAAACCTTGGTAATAAATACCGACAAGTTGGTTTAGAAAGACACGTAAACAAACACTATGAAAGTGCAAAGGTTTGCAACAAGACTAGTCCCAGAACTACGGGGATTGTCCTATGAAGAAAGGTTGAGGGAAATCGGCCTGACGACACTGGAGGACAGGAGGGTCAGGGGAGACATGATAACGACATATAAAATACTGCGCAGAATAGACAAGGTGGACAAAGACGGGATGTTCCAGAGAAGGGACAGAGACACAAGAGGTCACAATTGGAAGTTGAAGACTCAGATGAATAAAAGGGATGTTAGGAAGTATTTCTTCAGTCATAGAGTAGTCAGGCCGTGGAATAGCCTAGAAAGTGACGTAGTGGAGGCGGGAACCATACATAGTTTTAAAGCGAGGTATGATAAAGCTCATGGGGCAGGGAGAGAGAGGACCTAGTAGCAATCAGCGAAGAGGCGGGGCCAGGAGCTATGACTCGACCCCTGCAACCACAAATAGGTGAGTACTATGACATATTTATTAGAAAACGTTTCGGTCCTGGGACCTTGATCACTTATAACATGCAGAGGTAGAAACCACATTATATATATGGACAGAGAGTGAGGTGTGAGTGACGCACGGTGACCTGAAGAATGTCATGTTGGGATGAGGACGAGTAGACGATGAAATCATGTGACTCCTGTGTCGTTGGGTTGGTATACCAATATTTTTGAAATTTTGTAGTTTCCAGTGTTACGTTCTATAGTGTCGGTGACGGCAATTAGTTAGGCTTCTAGGCACCGCCAGCATCTGAGGTCTGGATCGGTGAGAACGAGTTGTACCTCATTACAGTTCATCAAATGCCCCGTAGAGTCTCTGTGGAGGACACAGGAGTACCTTACATCGTCTCTGTTAGAGGCATTTCGATGCTCATTCAGGCGGACTGTAAGATCTCTGCCTGTCTCGCCTACATATTTCTTGGAACAGTATCCACAGGGGATAGTGTAGACGCCTGCTGTAGAAGTTAGAGGTGCGGGGCTGCATTTCGTAGTGAGATCTTTGATAGATGATGTGTTTATGGTGGAAACGTTGATGTTACTCATAGCAAGTGCCCGGCGAGTATTCGTGGCAACATCACCATATGGGAGCACTATGAACTGCTTAGGGGGCTGTTCCATGAGCGGTTTGTTGAGGATTGCTTGTGCCTTGAGTCTGCAATCTCGGATGAAGAAAGATGGGAACTGAAGATGTGTAAAGGCATACATGATACTTAAGCACCGCCAACCCAACGACACAGGAGTCACATGATTTCATCGTCTACCCGTCCACATCCCAACATGACATTCTTCAGGTCACCGTGCGTCACTCACACCTCACTCTCCATCCATATATATAATGTCTTTCTACATCTGTATGTTAGAAGTGATCAAGGTCCCAGGACCGAAACGTTTTCTAATAAATATGTCATAGTGTTTGCTTATGTGTCTTTCTAAACCAGTTTGCCTTATTATGCATGCTTAGGATTAAGGTTGGATTAAGGTTGCTGCTTACCATAACCCCCAATCCTTCTTGCATTCTATACGGCTAAGTTCAACATTATTAAGCTGGTAGGTCCTAGGGTTATGGACATTTCCGAGCTTCAGAACTTTACATTTATCTACATTGAAGTGCATCTGCAACTTTTCTGACCACGAACTGAGTTTGTCTAAATCCTCCTGAAGTTGTGAGACATCAACGTCTGAATCGATTATCCTATCTATCTTCTTGTCATCAGCAAATTTGCTTATGTCACTAGTAATTCTCTCGTCAAGGTCGTTTATATATATTATAAACAACAACGGGCCTAAAACTGATCCCTGCGGAACGCCACTTGTTACAGATCCCCACTCAGATTTAACCCCATTTATGCACACTCTCTGCTTCCTATTAGTGAGCCATGACTCGATCCATGACAGCATTTTTTCCCCAATGCCATGAGCAGCCACTTTCTTCAAAAGTCTCTGATGTGGTACTCTATCAAAAGCCTTACTAAAATCTAAATAAACAATATCGAATTCTTCATCCTGATCAACGGCCTCAAAAGCTTTGCTGAAGAAGGTTAATAAATTAGTTAGGCAGGAACGGCCCTGGTGAAACCATGTTGAGTATCATTAATCAAATTATGCCTATCGAGATGGCTTCTTATATTATCAGCTATAATTGACTCTAGTACTAATTTGCCTACAATTGAGGTTAGGCTTACTGGGCGGTAATTTTACGGTAACGACTTGCCCCCCGATTTAAAAATAGGAATTACATTAGCCATCTTCCACATATCAGGCACAACACCTGTTTGAAGAGATAAATTAAAAATATTAGTTAATGGTTCACAGAGTTCCACTTTACACTCTTTAAGAATCCTTGAAAAAAGTTCATCAGGGCCCGGGGATTTATTTTGCTTTAACCGGTCTATCTGTTTGATAACCATTTCGCTAGTGACTGTGATATTGCATAATTTATCATCTTCAAGCCCACTATAAAAATTAATTATTGGGATGTTGTCAGTGTCTTCCTGAGTGAAAACCGAGAGAAAATAATTATTAAGAATAGAACACATTTCATTATCCTTGTCAGTGAGTTTTCCTTGTCAGAGTTATTTTTAAGGGGACCTATCTTATCTCTAACTTTTGTTCTATAAACCTGGAAAAAACTTTTTGGGTTAGTTTTCGAATCATATGACCCTCACCTCTTTTGATGTGCCTATAAATTCCTTTCCTCTGTCCAGAAAAGACACCTTATGTAAAATGTGTAAGGGGTGGTTGGATGATGGATGTATGTAGAATTTTAGTAATGGTGCCAGAATTCATTTTGTAACAAATGCACTTTGGCACAGTTATCCTTTAACAATGACGATACTGATTTACCTAATTTTAATACAAATGACCCATTGCCATATATTGATGATTATAATTGTTTTATGAAAACAGTCCTTCACTTTATTTATGTCAATGCAAGATCACTTCTTCCTAAATTGGCAGAGATTAGGATTTTAGCTAACAGAACTAGGGTGGCAGGTATATCCATCTCTGAATCCTTTTTGGATAATACAGTGATTGACGACGAGATAAAAGTAGAAGATTACAATATAAAACACTTATATGGGAACAGAAAGGGTGGTGGGATATGTGCTTACATAAGAAATGACTTAGTTACAACCCAAGACCTGATTTAAATAACAATAAACTGGAGATTCTATGATTTGAAGTGCTGCTTCCCAAGACCAAACCCATCTTAGTAGGAACTAGTTACCGCCCTCCCACCCAGGATCAGTTTTTAGAAGACTTTTCCAGAGTCTTGTCCGGAGTTGAAAACAACTGCGAGACAATAATACTGGGCGACTTCAATATCTGTTTTCAGCAGCAAAATAACGGGCTATGCAAAAGGTATAAGCAATTTCTAGGTTTAAATAGTTACACTCAACTAATTAATGCATCAACCTGGATCACACAGTTCTCAGCCACCCTAAATGACCACATACTCTGTATCCTCTCTGAGAACATTAGTCAGTCAGTCGTCATTACCACAGGCCTTAGTGATCATTTCATCATTTACTGTACCAGGAAAATCACTAGAGATAGGATAGGCCTACACAGGACAATAAAAATGAGGTCAACTAGAAACTACAGTAAAGAAACACTGGTAAATAGCTACACAATTGTGACTGGACAGTTAGTTAGTTAGTTTAATATGTTCATTATGCACCCCATACCCATCCTGTGGGCGGTAGTCAAAAGATTACAGTGTGTGTGTGTGTGTGTGTGTGTGTGAGTGTCAGTGTACTCACCTAATTGTACTCACCTAATTGTGGTTGCAGGGGTCGAGACTCAGCTCCTGGCCCCGCCTCTTCACTGATCGCTACTGGATCCTCTCTCTCTCTGCTTCCTGAGCTTTTTCATACCTCTTCTTAAAACTATGTATGGTTCCTGCCTCCACTACTTCACTTGCTAGGCTATTCCACTTCCTGACAACTCTATGACTGAAGAAATACTTCCTAACGTCCCTGTGACTCGTCTGAGTCTTCAGCTTCCAGTTGTGACCCCTTGTCCCTGTGTCCCCTCTCTGGAACATCCTATCTCTGTCCACCTTGTCCACCTTGTGTGTGTGTGTGTGTGTGTGTGTGTGTGTGTGTGTGTGTGTGTGTGTGTGTGTGTGTGTGTGTGTGTGTGTGTGTGTGTGTGTGTGTGTGTGTGTGTGTGTGTGTGTGTGTGTGTGTGTGTGTGTGTGTGTGTGTGTGTATGTGTGGTGTGGGTGTGTGTGTATGTGACTCAACAATTAATATTTGCACAAATAACTCATTACAGCCGTGACCGGGTGTGGAAGTGTGAATTGCTCATTACACTATAATTTGTTCATGATTGTAGCCATGTATAAACGTAAGTAACCATTCTTACAGAATTCATTACCTTTGTAACTTGTGAGCTCATTACCTTTGTACCTAGTTCGGCTATCAAAACTTTGGGGGCCCAGTCCCTGGACCCATTACGTACCTCTGTAATCTGTAAATACCTTTGTAACTTGTCATGATTGTGACCAGACCTACCTGGAGTTCATTACCTTTGTAAATTGTGACTGGACAGAGATAACAAGTTGCACGGACGTAAACGATACCTGGGAAAAATTTAAAACAAGGTTCACTGCCATCCTTGATAATATTGCACCAGTTAAAGAGGCTGGGATTAAAACGAAGAACTGAACCCTGGATGAATACTGAGATATTAGATAATATGAAATTCAGAGATCAGTTGCTGGAAAGATTTAAAGGAACAGACAGGATATTGCAGCACTAAATTAATTCCAAAGGGTGAGGGACAGAGTGCAGAGACTTATTAAAGGAGCAAAAATTGAAGAGTGTAATCATAACCACAGAAAGCTCTGGCAACAACTAAAACAGTTGGAATATAGCCATAAACCAGTAGATAGATCTATCATAGTACTCAATATCGATAATGAGATATGCCACGAGAAAACTAAATGGCAAATTGCTTTAATTCCTACTACACATCTGTTGCATCAACACTAGTAAGTAAACTACCAGCTGCATCAAATCCTTTAACACAGACTCTGATAAATTTCAAACATGCTATACCAATAAAGGGGTAACCCCAAACAGTTGACAACTAGTAAGTGTATCTCATGACTTTATTCAAAAAGAACTAAGCAGCAAATGGTTAGTAGACAACAAACTATCATTACACCTCGGGAAAACTGAAGTCATTCTCTTTGGCACGAAACATAAACTGAGAAGGGTAAATAATTTTAATGTCCAGTGTAACGGGAAGCCCATCACTTCGGTTTCACCAGTAAAATATTTGGGAATCCCCTTTGACCCATGCATGTCAGGAGAATTGATAGGGAACAGTATAGTAAAGAAAGCATATGCCAGACTGAAGTTCCTGTATAGACAAGCACAGTGTCTACCTACTGAAGCTCGCAGGACCCTTATACAATGTCATATGGATTACACTTACTCTTCATGGTACTCTGCCTTGACAAAAAACAAAAAAAAAAGAAAAAAAAACTGAAAGATAGACTGCAAATCACCCAGAACAAAATCGTAAGATTCATCCTGGGGCTGGGACCAAGAGAACATGTAGGCCAGGATGAATTACAGCAGTTGGATATGCTGAATGTTGAAGACAGAGTAAAACAACTGAGGCTAAATCATGTTTATAAAATTGCTCACAAACAGTGTCCAGAATATCTTGCTGTCAATTTTGTCAAGGTTGGGAACCAAAGAAATCATAGTACTAGGGGGAGAGAGCACAACTTTGTAGTACCCACAGTCAGTGGCCAGGCTTCAAACACCTTTTATTGTACAGCAATAAAGGAATGGAACAGACTACCCGCACATGTCAAAGGCAGTCATAGCATGAACCAGTTCAAGAAGAGTGCCAAAAGGTGTCTGATGAATGTAGCTACAGAAAGGGAGGGGAATGATTTTTTTTATTTTTTTAGCTAACACATATGTAATTTTACCTTATTCCTAGTAATGACCCTTGGTCTCTCAACCTTTGAGTGGAGAGGACGTGTGTTGCTGCTGCCCCCTGGAGTTGTCTGGTGGCAGTATTCTTTTCACAAACATGGCGCAAGCTAGCCAACGTCGTATCAATACTGTCTGCATTGAATTAACCAGTGGAGCTGTAATGGGGCCATCAATGGATTTACTTCTGCCTGCAATAATCAAAGATACCTATGGAATAGCTAATGAGGAGATTTTTGGACTTGCACTGAATGGTACGAAGAGGATTTTTGTCAAATTCAGCTTGGCAAATGTGTATGAGGCAGTGGTGATTAAGTTTCAGGAAGTGGCCATACCAGTTAATCATGCTGTGATGGTGAGGATGCATGATGTATCAAGCTATTACACATGAGTTAAGATCAGGAATGTGCCGCTTGAGGCGGATGCGTCTGATATCCGGTTCGCTATGTGAAAATATGGCACAATACATACGGTCTCTGCAGGAAGGTGGTCAGCTGGCCCATATATGGGGATACCTGAGGATACATACTCTGTCAAGATGACGCTCAGACATCCTATTCCATCGTACGTGGTGATGGAAGATTTCAGAACTCAGGTATTTGTGACATACACTGGGCAGCGACGCACTTGTCATTTGTGTGAGTCGTATGATCACCTGGCTGCGCAATGTGATAGACGACATGGTGATAAGGACCAGCAGCAATGACATGATGTGGAGGAAAGGAGAGAGGATCAAGATCAGCCGTATTCGACACTGCCTCAGCAGAATTTGACATGGAGTGAGGAGGTTTAGAGGGCCAAAGAAAAGGAGACAGCAGGGGCTATGCAGGGGGACGACATCACTTCCCTGGACATTGTACAAGTGCTGGATCAGGTCATCGCGGAAGTGAATGGCAGTGATGCGGAAACGTCGATAGTGTCGACTTTTGGGAACATTTTGGGCAATGAGCATCCTTGCCAGGATGTTGGTACAGACCTGGATCTTGGGTCTGCGGTTGAGGAGGGCATGATGATGCCAGCTCGGCCTGAAGTGTGTGATAAGGATGCCCTGTTGGTGAGAACTGTGGAGGTGGAGGTTCATCATGGCACTGCACTGGATGACTTGATGCAGGTCGAGAGTACGATGCGAAAGGACGCAGCAGTGCTTTCTGATTCCGACGATATGCTTATGGCTGCACAACAGCCTGGGAAGAAAACATGGCAGATGCCATGCGGAGAGGTTCAAGTGGCACTCAGGGGCAATGGTTGGGTAAGTGTGCCCAGAAAGGGGGGGAGGGAAAAGGGTGCAATGAAATGATCAGGTGATAAGTCAGTAGTGTCAAGAGGGAAACTCCCTTTGTCGGTTTTAAGCGCCTGACATTGAACATCAATGGCTTGAGGACGCAGAGAAAGTGTGAGTGGTTTAAGGAATATTTGGTGCGTCATGACGTTGACGTTGTGTTCTTGCAGGAGCACAATTATAGACCGGGTTATGAGTTGAAGATGAATGGATGTAATGTGTATGTTGAGCATGCCACCAGATTGAAAGGGGGTGTGGCCATTTTGGTGAAAGAAACTAGCCCGTTGGTTGTCAGGCAATGTGAGGGGGGGAGGGGAGGGTGATTCGTGTGGATGGGTTATGGGGTCAGGTACAGATGACATTGGTGTGTGTGTATGGCCCGGCAGAGGGTGATGTACGGGTAAAGAATAAATTCGTGGATTGCCGGGGATCGCTGTGATAGGAGGTGATTGGAACTGTGTGATAAGGAGTAAGGATGTTGAACCGAGGGGGGCAGGGCATTGTTTGAGAATATTGGGAGAATTGTTATCCGGGGTAGGATTGACAGATGTTGGGGGAGGTGGGATGGTGGAGAACACATTTATTAAGCGTGGGTATGCTCGATCTATTCTACGTGCCCAGGACAGTAGTAACACATAGTGTGAGGGTAATAGACATGGTATTTTCTGATCACAGGGGTGTTTTGGTGGATATAGGTTGGGAGGGGTTGCCAAGGAGGTGTAAGGGGTATTGGAAGTTGAATGTAAAGTTGTTGCAGGAAGAAGAGCCTCGACAGTCATTTGTTCAATTGTGGGAGGAGTTGGTGGTGGAGGCGCCTGGGAATAGTGATCTGGTTAGTTGGCGGGACTCTGTGGCGAAATCTCGTATTAGGGATTTTTATATTCGTAGTGGGAGGGAATATACCAGGTTGAAGTATTAGTACCAATCTTATCTTGAGGGGCAGTTGAGAGCTTGCTACGAGTGTGGGAGTGCTAGTTATCCGGTGGACGACATTGAGGGATTAAAGGAGCGTATTAGGGATTTGCAAAATGAAAGATTTGATGGTGCACGAGCTTTGGGCGGGCTGAAAGAAGTGTTATGGGATGATAGGCCTTCGGCATGCATGTTGAGGTGATAGCGTAAGAGAAGAGTGGTGACGGAGATGATGGGATTAACTGTTCATATGTGGATGGAAGGGTATAGGGAGGGGCAGGTATTAGTGACGACTGAGGGTATGAGTGGATATCTACATGCATGGTTTAGGTCATATACACAAAACGTAGGTATTCGAGATGCGACTTTAAAGGAAATGGGAGGTTTTGTGCAATGTGAGATTGATGGTACAGATAGGGCAACATTAGAAGGGCCAATCACGGAAAGTGAGATTTCGCACGCTTTGTCTGGTGCAAGTTTAGGTAAGGCGCCGGGTGTAGATGGGTTGCCTAATGATTTTTACATTAGGAATTGTGAAGTATTGAGAGGGTTTTTAGTTAGGTTATTCATTGTAATGAAGGATGATGGGGAAATGGGTGATCAGCAAAGGACTGCTGTTGTTGTATTAGTTCCAAAAGGTGGACAGACTACGGTAGAGGATTACCGAGCAATATCACTTATGTGTGGCAATTATAAGTTATTTGCAAGGATATTAGGGAATAGAATAAAAAAGGTGATAAGTAAGGTAATTGACAGAGGACAATATGGGGTACCGGGTAGGACAATGTATGAAGGGCATGAAGTTATTAGAAGTTTTATAGAGCAGAGGGGGAGTTGGGGGGTGGGGGTGTTTTGGCATTGGATTGGAGAGCTGCTTACTATAGCATAGAGAGGGATGCATTATGGAGGTTCATGCGTTGGCAGAGATTCAGGAGGGAAACTATATCTTGGGCGAAAACATTGTATCAAGGAGCATCTATGAGAGTACAGGTTAATGGAAGGCTAAGTGTTAACATTCAGATGGGAAGGGGTTTGCGAGAGGGATACCCTCTGTCGCAAATATTGTTTGCGTGCCTCCAGGATCCCTCTTATAGGGCAGTTAGGTGGAGTATCGCAAGTGGAAGGGTTAGTACTGAACAAGAAGGTGGGGTGGATATTGTGGGTTATGTGGATGACACGACTGTTTTGGTGAGGGATGAGAGGGATTTACACAAGGTAGGAAAGGTGGTAGATATGTTTGGCGAGGCTACTAGGATGGACATTAATGAGGCAAAGTCTATATGGACCTAGGCAATAGCATAAAGAAGTGGGACCTGTAGAGAGTGGGTGGAGTGTGGTGGATCAGTTATTGATTTGTGGGATAGTGTATGTTAGGAATGATAGGGTCGCGCAAGAGATAAATTCGATATGCACCGCGGTTGGGGTTTTGAAAAGATTGGGTGGTTTGAGGACGGTGCAGCTAACGTTGCATCAAGGGTTATTGTGACTAACGTCCTGTTGTATAGCAAGCTATGGCATGTGGTGGCAATATACCTGTTGAGGCGACGAGAGATGCAACGGTTGCAACATGGGATTTTCATATTTATATGGGGATCGGGTTGTGACTAGCTAAGTAGAGGGGTGGTGATGCTTCCCGTTAGCCAGGGGAGGCTGGGGCTTATACCTTTAGAAAAGCATATGATGAGCGTGTATCTAAAACGCGGCTATTTGAGGGAGGGGGCAAGGAGAGGGGGCTAGAAAGACTGCGTATGGATATGCAACGATGGTGGGGGGTAGGGATTTAATGATTGGTGAGGCCATGTTGCGGGTTTTAATGACGGTGAGGGATCTGGTTCGCCTCAAATTGAGGGTACTTGAGAGAGTGGGGGGTGGGTCTGTGGTGGCGGCAGTTGAGGGCGCATACCCTGTGTATGCGTGGGGGAATATCTGGAAATGTTTACAGCAATTGCATGTTAAACCAGGTGTAAGGGAGGTAATGTTTAGGTTTTTATATGGAATCTTGCCGTCTGGTGTTGTGTTATTTAATAGGAGACTAAGGGAGGGTGGGGAGTGCAAAGCGTGTGGATGTTCCGAGACTATTTTTCATGTGGTGTATTTTTGTAATTGTTTAGAAGCTGTGAGGGTATGGTTAGGTAGGGTAGTTACGTTAGTGGGTGGGGAAGGGTTACAGGTGTTAAGAGTGTTAAGTTTAGATATAGGTGGGATGAGTCAGATGGTGGTGAATGCAGTTGCATATGTGGTCACTGATTTTATTTACATGTCTTGGGCCATGAGGGAGGTGGGTGTGAGGGAGGTGGGTGTGAGGGAGGTGGGTGTGAGGGAGGTGGGTGTGGATGAAAGAATAAAGGTGTTAGCGGCAATCATTTATAGAACTAAATGTCGCAATAGGGATCTTTATGGGGAAAGGTGGGAGACAGCATTTACTGAGGGATACCGGAGTTTTAGGTTGAGGGATTTACGGGATTTAAGTGTAAAGTAAGGGGTAACGGCAGGCTAGTTTCTTGAGTGGGGATGTGTGGATTGCTTTTAGAGTGTGTGGTTGGATTTGCCCTGATACATTTATGCTTTTCCTGTGTAGCGAGTGTGGTGTGGGTGGTGGTATTACACATGTGTTCCCTTTATGTTGTGAAGGTTTTGGATAGTACATGTACGTAATGTATTGGAGCACTACATCAATGTGTGTATATAAGGTGAGTGGAAGGGTAGAATCTTACAGTATTTGTGTGTTCAAAGATGTTATAGAAAGCACATACTACGTGGTGTTAATAAGGTATGCCATATGACTGTTTAGAATATGCTATGATACAAAGTCCGGGGTTTCCCTTCTTGTAGGAAGCATTCTGTAGGGCATAATATCTGTATATCGGAAGGCTCGGAAGTGTAAATAGCTGTAATGAGTACGTGGTTTACCTGGAGTTTACCTGGAGAGAGTTCCGGTGGTCAACGCCCCCGCAGCCCGGTCTGTGACCAGGCCTCCTAGTGGATCAGTGGTGGTACAGTATTTAATATTATGTGAGATTGCATTTTGGCACATAAGGCCTAACTTATAATGTTTCAGAGGCCTGGTTAAGATTATATAGTACATGTCGTGTGACACTGTATGTGTAGGGTAGTGTTACATATTTTAAGTACACGCTGTTTGTTTGTTTCCCTTTGCTATTTTAATGTTTAAAGTCACATATAAGAGTATATGTAAGGTAATATTAAAATGTATATTGACTTTGTGTAAATACACAATTTTAGACAGACTTTGTTGGAGCAGGTATGCATGATGACACATGCATGATGACACTCTTCAGGTCACTTGTTCTATCTAGGCTGGAATATTGCTGCACACTAACAGCACCTTTCAAGGCAGGTGAAATTGCTGACCTAGAAAATGTACAGAGAACCTTCACGGCGCGCATAACGGAGATAAAACACCTCAATTATTGGGAGCGCTTGAGGTTTCTAAACCTGTATTCCCTGGAACGCAGGCGGGAGAGATGCAAGATTATATACACCTGGAAAATCCTAGAGGGACTAGTACCGAACTTGCACACGAAAATCACTCACAACGAAAGCAAAAGACTCGTCAGACGATGCAACATCCCCCCAATGAAAAGCAGGGGTGTCACTAGCACGTTAAGAGACCATACAATAAGTGTCAGGGGCCCGAGACTGTTCAACTGCCTCCCAGCATACATAAGGGGGATTACGAATAGACCCCTGGCAGTCTGGCACTGGACAAGCACCTAAAGTCGGTATCTGACCAACCGGGCTGTGGCTCGTACGTTGGATTGCGTACAGCCAGCAGTAACAGCCTGGTTGATCAGGCTCTGATCCACCAGAAGGCATGGTCACAGACCGGGCCGCGGGGGCATTGATCCCCGGAACTCTCTCCAGGTAAACTCCAGGTATGAGTTGAAGTAGCAGTGTATGTCATGTATTAATACTACTATAGGGTATACAGTGTATGAAGAAGTCTTGGGTGGATTGCACCCGTGTTGAGATATAGAGTATATTATCCTTGTATGCTAGGCAAAGTTTTCATAATTGTTACTTAGAGCAAGTAGTATCCTGCGCTCTTACAGTATGTCATTGTTTTGTTGGTATTTGATGAGGGGGGGGGAGGTACCTTTTTACTTCCAGAGCACATATGTACGACTTTATAAATGTACCTTTGCTGGGGGGAGATGTATAGGTTTTAATGGTATGTGGTGAGGTTTTTACCTTTAAGAATTGTTTTGTATATAAAACTTGACATAAGATGTATAAGTGTGCTGGAGTAGATTATCTGGATATCTTGTTGGTACACTTGTGTGAAGTGTTCCTTTTTCTTTTTTGGATTGTGTATACCTATGTTGTACTTTAATTTGTTGTTCCCTGTCGATTGGTTTAGTGACATATGTTTGCTTCCATGTATAATGTATACTGTATTTTAAATAAATATAAAAAAGTAATGACCCTTGTATTGTAGATAGTCTTAATGACCCTCGTGTAGTAGTCTTAATGACCCTCGTGTAGTAGTCTTAATGACCCTCGTGTAGTAGTCTTAATGACCCTCGTGTAGTAGTCTTAATGACCCTCGTGTAGTAGTCTTAATGACCCTCGTGTAGTAGTCTTAATGACCCTCGTGTAGTAGTCTTAATGATTTTTGTGCAGTAGATAGTTTTAATAGAATGATAATAAGATATTATCTCCTTTATATTATAATAATAAGGTAAAAGGACCCCACTGGAAATAAGTCACTCTGTCTGACTTTTTTGGGTTATCCCAGGTTCTCTACACATATGCTGCTATGTATGATAATTCTATGTAACTGTATTTGTGTATACCTGAATAAACTTACTGACTCTCAAGACTCTGGAATTCCGCTGATGTAAGCAAATGTTCCCATAAGGTTCCTGTCTTACACACTACATATAACCTCCGCTCACTCTCTCATGATGCCAGATCGTCAATTATTATATTAGAATGAACATTGCAATAGAAAAAATAAACACGGAATGAATATTGCAATAAAAAAAATAAACACGGAATGAATATTGCAATAGAAAAAAAACACGGAAAAAATTCCTAAAAATATTTGGCGTGAGAGCAGGAGAGCTACGAACATCATCATACATGATATAAATGACTATACAGTGGTCCCTCGTTTTTCGTAATTAATCCGTTCCTGGAGCCATTACTATAAACGAAATTTACGATTTACGAATCAATTTTCCCCATAAGAAATAATGTAAATACAATTAATCCGTTCCTGACACCCAGAAGTATTAAAACAAAAAAAAATTTAACATGAAATATACATGTAGTACATAAACAATACAATGGGAAATGATGAATGAAACATTAACAGCATAACACTTATCTTTATTGGAGATTCTTCTTAGTGTATGGGAGACTGGAGGAGGAGAGAGAGTGGATTGTTTATAGTTTGGAAGGGGAATCCCCTTCCATCAGCACCTCAGGTACCATTTGCTTTTCTGGGGTTGCTTCTCTTCTCTGTTTCTTAATGCCACTAGGACCACCTTGAGAGTCACTGGAGTCCTGTTTCACAAAATAACTGTAGAGAGAGCTCTGTTTCTGGCGTCTCTTTAACACTTCCCTAAAATGGCCCAAGACTTTGTCACTGTACATGTTGCCAACCTGGCTTGCAACAACCTTGTTAGGGTGATGTTTCTCCATAAAGCTCTCCATCTTACCCCACTTACCACATCTTAATTTCTGAAGAAGGCACCTTCTTCCATCTCTCTTCATCCTCCTCTACAGCAAGATTCTGAGCTGCGATGTGTTGCTCTTCCTGCTGAAGCTCTTGCAGCTCCTCAGTGGTGAGCTCTTCATTGTGGTCTTCCACCAGTTCTTCCACATCCTCCAAACTCACATCCAACCCCATGGAACTCCCCAGTGCCACAATTGATTTTACAACAGACATAGGCTCATTAGGGTCAGTCCCAAATCCTTCAAAATCCCTCTTGTCGACACAGTCTGGCCACAGTTTTCTCCAGGCAGAGTTCAAAGTCCTGGTAGTCACTCCCTCCCACGCCATACCTATAAGGGTTATGCAGTGGAGGATGCTGAAGTGTTCTCTCCAAAATTCCTTTAGGGTCAAGTGAGTGTCTGTGATCACAGTCAAGCACCTGTGAAACATTGCTTTTGTGTAGAGTTTTTTAAAGTTTGCAATAACCTGCTGGTCCATGGGTTGGAGGAGAGGAGTGGTATTTGAGGGCAAGAACTTTACTGTGATGAACCCAAACTCCTCGAAAATTAGGTCATCCAAGTTTGAAGGATGAGCAGGCACTTGAGATCCAATTTCTTTTCCAGGAGATACTCCTTCACACTAGGGCCAAACACTTCATTGAACCACTCGACGAAAATTTCCCTCGTGACCCATGCCTTACTATTAGATTTCCAAAACACACAATTTACTTTTCATAACATTGTTTTTCCTGAACACTCTGGGATTTTCAGAATGGTACACTAGTAATGGCTTCACTTTGAAATCCCCACTAGCATTAGCACAGAACATTAGTGTCAGCCTGTCTTTCATAGGCTTGTGTCCTGGCATTGCCTTTTCCTCTTGTGTAATGAAGGTCCTCTTTGGCATTTTCATCCAAAAGAGGCCTGTTTCGTCACAATTGAACACTTGTTCAGGTTTCAGTCCTTCAGCCTCCATGTACTCCTTGAATTCATGCACATATTTTTCAGCCGCCTTGTGGTCCGAACTGGCAGCCTCACCATGCCTTACCACACTGTGTATGCCAGTACGGTTCTTAAATCTCTCAAACCAGCCTTTGCTGGCCTTAAATTCACTCACTTCACCACTATTTGCAGGCAATTTCTTTACCAAATCTTCATGCAACTGCCTAGCCTTTTCACAAATAATCGAAGTCATAAGAGTATCTCCTGCTAATTGTTTCTCATTTATCCACACCAATAATAACTTCTCAACCTCTTCCAGTACTGGTGATCTCATTTTTGTCAGCATTGTTACTCCCTTTGCAACAACAGCATCCTTTATTTCCTTTTTCTTGGCCACTATGGAATATAAGGTTGTGTAGGGTTTCTTATACATCCTGGACAGTTCGGCCACACTTGTACCACTTTCATATTGTTCAATGATGGTTTTCTTAAATTCAATCGTATTTCTCACCTTCTTTATCACAGGCTTGGCACTAGGAGCTTTCTTTGGAGCCATGGTAGCTTATTTAGTACTTACAAGCACTAAAATAAATGGAATATTATGAAATATTTCGCTGGAGCACGTGAGGGGACCTTCGCTCACTGGTAAACAATGCCAGACTGGCTGCCGTCCCGGCTCACGCCGTGGGTACGTGTCCCGGACGAACTACGACTCGCGAGTCAACCTATGAAAAGCGAGTTCATGTTTATACGAAAATACCCCTATGATTGGCGAATTTTACGATTGCCGGGAACTACGAAAAGCGGGGGACCACTGTAATTCCTTGTAGGATCATTGTATTACATTGATTCTTGTACCATTGTCTTGCCAATGAGTTAAGCTATTTTTCTAAATGATTAACTCATTTTCTATAATTTTTCGATTTTTTTTAATCGGCCGCGCGTGGAGGTGGTCTAATTGCCCTTTAACCCTGCCTCTCCTTCTCAGTGGGGAGAGCATTGACCCTCCAGACCATCAGACCTTAGCCTGTACCTGCGCATTTTTGCTGGCTTCAGGGAGCATTAGGGACATATAATACGGAGTTATATGTCAACATCCTTTCATAAGTAACAAAAAAGGTACAATACTGTGACTGGAATAATTCACAAATAATTCGCACACAGGAAAGAGGAGCTTACGACGACGTTTCGGTAGGACTTGGACCATTTACAAAGTCACACTAACAAAAGGAGAGAAGGAGGGAGTATATATAGGCCAGCAGACAGAGACGGGAACAAGAGAGGAAGTGGAGGTCATAAAAGTAGTGGAGTCAGTCAAATACTAAGCAAGAGGAGCACTACAAGGTACCCCACAGAGGGTAGGAGCAGTAACACAGAGGGGGAAAAATAATAATGAAGGACAAATACCCAAGGCAGAAGGAAGAAAACCCAAAGGAGAATGAGGAAAAGAAGGGGAAGAGGGAGGAAAGTTGTGTATAAGGGAGGATTCGACCAAACAGCGACTGTGAAAGTTATACTTAGGGTAGACAGTTTTAGCAGAAGACTAGTCAATAGGATGACTGTGATCTCTGATATGACAGAAAAAAGCATTGTTGGTGTCGACAAACTTAACACTACTTTTGTGCTCCTTAAGTCTGTCAGAAAGAGATCTGTCAGTTTCTCCAAAATACTGAAGAGGACAGGAGGAACAAGAAATAGAGTAGACATCTCTATAAGTGCTCCTGGTGTCTATTCTATTTCTTGTTCCTCCTGTCCTCTTCAGTACTTTGGAGAGACTGGCCGATCTATTTCTGACAGACTCGAGGAGCACAAAAGTAGTGTTAGGTCTCCCGACGCCAATAATGCTCCTTTCTGTCATGTCAGAGATCACAGTCATCCTATTGACTGGTCTTCTACTAAAACTGTCAACCCTACTTCTAACTTTCAGTCACCGTCTGGCTGAATCCTCCCTTACATACAGCTTTCCTTGTATGAATCTTAGTCCTGGCTTTGTCTCTGTAGATGCCTTCCTTTCCTATTACATCGTTAAATGCTACAAACTTCAGAACAACTGTGACTTAACCTGATTCTTTTTTTCCCTTCTCCCTCTTCCTCTTCCTTTCTCCTCTTTCTCCTTTGGGTTTTCTTTCTTCTGCCTTGGGTATTTGACTGACTCCACTGCTACTACTACTACCAACACTTCCTCTCTTGTTCCCGTCCCTGTCTGCTGGTCTATATATACACCCTCCTTCTCTGTTAGTGTCATCAATCACACACACACCTTCATTGACCAACGATCTCGCCTCTCTAATTACCCCGTGTTGAGAGTGACTTTCCTGAGAGTGGTGGTTTCTGGACCTTCGTCTAGACCATCAGGATTGGTGCATTGGTGGCTGCCTACCCAAGGGCAGGAAGCCTCCCTCTGCACTCCTGTTGCTGTCTGAAGTCTCCACGCCTCAGCCTGTACGTGTGGTCTGCACGCCATACAGCCAGTGTTGCCTCTCCTCGCTGTTCAGGACATACAGTGCTCCATCAAGCTACAGCTCACCTCCTCAGTGTCCTGTACCTCCAGCGACGGACTCCACAAGAAAACTTTAAAATTTGAGCCAGGCAAGTATGTGTGTCTACTTCACACGTACTTGCCTAGCCGATTATTCTCACAGATTTGGCTGCCACATCTGATTTACGATGCCTTCAATGCCTTCCACTTCCTTCCCCCTTACCACTCCTCTACCGCCAACACCTGCCTCTACTCCGTCTACTCCTGCCTCTAAGGCCTACTCTGCCTCTACCTCTTCCAAACCCAATTCTTTCTCACTTAACCTCAAATACTCTAATTCTGATCATGCCACTATCTGTCCTGGAAATTTATTGTACCATATCACTGGCGCACCTCAGCTGAAAGTCTTTAAAACCAACTCAGGCTTCAAACTCCTTGACAGACATTCTTACGAAATGTACACTTCAACCGAGACCAGACAAAAACTTCTCAATGCAGGCTTCACTATTATTTGGACTCCTGAGCACCGCGCCAAATGTGCAGTGATTGCAAAACATGTAGACTATTCTCTCCTGACTACCTATGACACAGACAAAGAAGACTTAATCAAAGACATTAGTACTAAGAACAAAGTCTCTGTTGACGATATTTACAGACCTGAAAACTCTACAATCCTCAAAATACACTGTTCAGCTCCTGACGCCTCTACATTCGCCAATCAAGGAATCCTTGCCAAGACCATCCGCATTCCTCCAAACATTCTCTTCACTCCAAACTTTCACCCCATCACACAATGTCTGAACTGCTAAAAATTCGGCCACGACAAAATCTCATGCACATCCACACAAATCTGCTCCAGATGTTCAGCAACTGGCCACTTCTGGAACACTTGCAACCTCCCCCTTAAATGTTCTAACTGCGGCGGGTCACACACTGTAGTTGCAAATTCCTGCCCTTCTAGAAAAAACATTCTCTCCTCCCTCAGAGCAAGCCAACCTCCCTCCCTCCCCAACCCCTTCCCTGCACCTGCCCCCTCTTCCATACATCCCTCCCCTACCCCCAGTGCTTGGGTTACTCCACACACTTGGTCTACCTCTCCTACTCTACACACATCAAACACCAACACACTGACTACAAGCACTTCTCCTACACCTACACCCACACTAGACTACAAAACTAACTGTCAACTCGCCACTGCTGCCCACTCTGCGATGGTAATCTCTCAAGCTTACCAATCAGACTACTCACATGTTCCTAACCTAATCTTGTCTGCTAACAATCTTCCCTCTTTAATTATCCCTCCTTCTTGCTTCTCTTCTAAGCCCCCTACAACCTCTCACTCCTTCCTCTCTCCCCCCCCACTTATGACACCCACCAGCTCTCCTCCTCCCCTACCCCTCTTCACTACTTCTACCCCTCCCACCAACACCCCTACTGCTGCTGCTATGACCACCCCTTCCCCCACTTCTTTACCCACTTCCTCATCCCCAACCAAAGCTTCCACTTCCTCATCCCCAACCAAAGCTTCCACTTCCTCTACATCTACCTTCGCCCACTCCTCCACCACAACCAAAACTTCATCCAGGTCCAACTCCACCTCCTCCAGACAAAATCCATTCAAACCCTAAACCTGCCCCAACTTCTGACAGACAGACCAAAGAACATAAAAACAGATCCATCTCTTCCTCCCCCTCCAGGAAACGGGTCCATAACACCTACAAACACACATCCACTGATGGCACCACTATCACGGGCTTTAATCCAAACTCCTCCCCCGACATTAACTTTGCTGTGATGAAACCATTAAATTATGTTTAAAGTGATTCAGTTCAAGGTACGTTCTTACTTTACAATTAAACACCTACTGGCCAAGCTCCTTGAAGCAGAGAGGCCAGATATTGTTTTGCTAAACAGTACCTGCCTCAAAGCCCCTCAATGTATCCGCCATTATGGTTATACTGCACTACAGTCCCCCTATGATCCCCACGATGGGGTTGCCATCCTTGTCAATTCCAACATAAAACACAAATTTCTCCCAATCCCTTTTATTCACCAACACTGTCTTGCGGTCAGAATACACACCCACCTTGGCCCCTTTATCTTTTTCACCACCTATGCTCGCCCAAACACTACTCTCAACATACACGACCTCTCCTTAGTCTTCAACTACACCAACACACCAACTTACCTACTAGCTGACATGAATACCAAACACACCGCCTTTCATCACACCAGTAACAACCAACTTGGTCACCAATTATTCACCTTCACAAACCATAAACACCTAATTCAAATTCAAATTCAAAGTTTATTCTCTATAAGGATTACAATGCTGAGTTTACAGAAATTTGGTTATTGTGTGGTTTACATGTAGTAAAATAGTGATTACAGAGTGTACCACTAGAACGCTTAGCATGGCTAGGCATTTCGGGCAGACTTAGTTTTATTCTTAATTGTAAAATATTACAAATTATGAGGTAAGTTGGTATTATGGCTAAGTGACTAAATACTAGTTTGTGAGTTTAGCAATGTAAATGCTTTTGTTTTGGCACAGTATATAGTTTCAGTATTGGAGTATCACAGGATTCATTATTTTAAGATTGAGATTAATATTTCTGTTTATGGTCAAATGAGTGAGTGAGTGTAAGTGTGAACCACCAGGTGGTATTCGTGTAGTTAGATGACGGGGTGTATCAGGGAGATAAGATGTTTTCTAATGGTAGTTTTGAAGGTGATGAATGTGTCTGCAGTTCTAGACTTCTCAGGTAGGGTATTCCAGATTTTAGGGCCTTTGACATACATTGAATTTTTTGTAAAGGTTTAGTCGGACACGGGGAATGTCGTAGAGATGTTTGTGTCTGGTGTTATGCCTGTGGGTTCTGTCACAACTATCAAGAAAGCATTTTAGGTCAAGGTTGATATTAGAGTTTAAGGCCCTGTAGATGTAGATTGCACAGTAGTAAGTGTGGATGTACTGAACAGGGAGTAAGTTTAGGTCTCTGAAGAGTGGGGGGGGGGTGTTGCCAGGGATGAGATTTAGTGATTATTCTTACTGCAGTTTTTTGTTGGGTTATTATTGGCTTTAGGTGTGTTGCTGCAGTTGATCCCCAAGCACAAATAGCATAGGTGAGGTATGGATAAATAAGTGAGTGGTATAGTGTGAGAAGGGCATTTTGCAGCACGTAGTATCGTATCTTCGAGAGGATCCCAACCGTTTTGGATACTTTTTTGGTTATATGCTGGATATGGGTGCTGAAATTCAGGTTGTTGTCAAGGTATAAGCCTAGGAATTTGCCCCCATTATTTCTGGTAATTAGAGTGTTGTCAATCTTAATGTTAATTTGTGCATCTCCTGCTCTGCTACCAAACATAATATAGTAGGTTTTGTCAGTGTTAAGTGTAAGTTTATTGGCTGTCATCCAAGTCGATATTTTGATCAGCTCCTCATTCACAGTGGTGTTGAGGGTGGCAAGATTAGGGTGAGAGATGACATAAGTCGTGTCGTCAGCAAAGAGAATGGATTTCAGGTGTTGGGATACGTTTGGAAGGTCATTGATGTATATGAGGAAGAGCAGGGGACCAAGGACACTTCCCTGCGGAACTCCAGTATCAAGTGGCCGTGTTGCTGATGCTGTATCTTTAATGGTGACATACTGATACCTGTTAGTAATGTAAGATTTGAAATAAGCAAGCACATGGCCTCTTATACCGTAATGATTAAGTTTGTGGAGTAGGATGTCGTGGTCTACTGTGTCAAAAGCTTTTCTTAGGTCAATAAAAATTCCTAGTGGATATTCCTTATTTTCCAATGCTGTGTAAAGCAGATCTAGCATTTTTATGATTGCATCATTAGTGCTTTTATTTTTCCTGAATCCAAATTGGCAGGGGTTGAGTATGTTTTGAGCCGTTATAAATGAATACAGTCTCCTGTGCACGAGTTTCTCAAAGATTTTGGATAGCAATCGTAAGTTAGATATTGGCCTATAGTTGTTTAAGTCTGTAGGGTCACCACCTTTATGTATTGGTGTAACCCTTGCCATCTTGAGTAGTTTCGGGAAGGTGCTAGTCTCTAGTGACTTGTTAAAGAGCAATGAAATAGCATGCGAGAGGACATGGGCCGCTCGCTTGTACAGTAATGGTGGGACATGAGACAGATTCCCCGAGTTATTTTTAAGTGACTTTATAATCTCGGTGACTTCCGTGGGCTCAGTTGGTGCAAGATAGAAGGAATTAGGGAAATTCCCATCTAGGTAGTCCCTGGCATGGGCATTGGTATGTGGGATTTTACTGGCGAGATTAGATCCTATGGTTGAGAAGAAGTCGTTTATCTTGTTAGCTGTGTCAGTGGGATGTAGTGGTGTTTCATTAGGTTTAGTTAGGACAATATTCTTGGTTTTTCTCAGTTTGTGGGTCCCTAGAATCTGAGAGAGTGTTTTCCAGGTCTTTTTTATATCTCCTCTAGTGTCTGTGAATCTACTGGAGTAGTATAGTTGTTTGGCTTTCTTTATTACTTTGGTGAGAGATGATGAATAGTGTTTAAGAATATCTTTGTGTATTAAGCCTTGTCTATATTGCTTTTCATATTGGTGTTTCTTGTCAATGGATTTCAGAATGGTGCTGGTTAGCCATGGGCAACCAAGCCATTTGTTTGTGATCTGTTTTGTTTTTATAGGACAATGCTTGTTGTATAGTCTAAGTAATTTGTTAAGAAAAATGTCTGTCCAGTCATCAATACCATTGGCCTTGGAGAATTCTGTAGGCCAGTCAACAGTCTCTAGGTCAGCTGTGAACTTCCTTACTGAGGCCTCGTCATGGAGTCTAAATGAGACTTTTTTGTATTCAAGTGGTGGTTTACTAATGTTTGTCAGGAGGAAGGTAGGATAGTGGTCTGTAGTGCTATCTGTGATTATCCCTGATTTAAGGGGGGCTAGTATCTTGGTCCATATGTGGTCTATTATGGTTGCACTTGTCTCAGTGAGCCTGGTTGGTTTAGTTATTGTTGGTATGAGAAGTGTGTTGTTCATATTGTTGATGAAATCAGTTACAGGCAGATCATCTAGTAAGCCAAGGTTGATGTTGAAGTCTCCAGCTAAGAGAAGGTGGTGCTTATTCATTCGTCTGTTTGTTATTAGTGACTAATTTCTCACTGGAATTTGGGATGTTTGTGTGAGGTATCCGGTAAATGGCACCGATTGCTATAGGCGTCTTAAGGTTTTTTACAGTAAAATTAGCAAAAATGTATTCCCCATATTCATCACTAAAGCAAGTGGTGCTAATACAAGATAATTGGTTAGAGTAATAGATTGCAATACCAACCCCAACTTGGTTTGGTCTGCAGTTATGAATTGCTGTGTATCCTGGTAGAGGGTAGATATCTATTGTGTCCTGCTTAAGCCTGGTCTCAGTAAGAATAATGCAGGAAAAGGATGTCTTTAGTGATTCAAGGAGTGCTAGGAGGTCGTCATAGTGTTTGCTTAAGGACCTGATGTTGTAGTTAAGTACTGATAGACTTTTCGCATTGTTTAGGATAGTGCTGGCTTGTGATGCTGTGTAATAAAGGCAGTTACTTTCCAATAGGTTTTGATTGGGTGTCAGATTATGGAGGTTTAGATCAGGGTCAACGTGATCAATCATCTTCTAGGTTTAAATTATGGTTATTTATATCCTGAGTTGTGTGTTGAGTTCTAGTACTGATATCTGTAGTGGTAAGAAGTTTGGACAAGTATATAGCTAGAGTATTTTGGTCATGTAGAGTATAGTCACTACTACACATAATGAAGTTGATGTTGTCTATGTGTTGTGCTGGAATGAACTAAAGTACAACTAGGTATAAACTAGTAATATAAAAATACAAATTAAAAATAGAACAAGACTCTCACTTGTAATTGCACTAAGGTCTAATAATGACTTTTGTGGAGTCTATGTTTTGAGCTAGAATGAGCTATAGTACAACTAGGTTTAGTCTAATAATGTAAAAATACAAATTAAAAATAGCACTAGTCTCTCACTAGTAATTGCACTTGGTCTAATATAGTGAATTTGGTATTGACTATGTATTGAGTTAGAATGAGCTATAGTACAACTGAATTTAATCTAATAATATAAAAATACAAATTAAAAATAGCACCTGTCTCTCACTAGTAATTGCACTATGGTCTAATATAGTGAATTTGGTATTGACTATGTATTGAGCTAGAATGAACTAGAGTAAAACTGTGATTAATCTAATAATATAATAAAGGCACAAGACTCTCAATTGTAATTGCACTAAGGTCTTATATAAGTTGTTTACAGGAATTAGAGTATAATTAGATTTAAATTGGCAGGATAAAATACACAAATTAAGGTAGCAAAAGAATAATAAAAAAATGATAAAAATAAAAATGGCAATGACTTGGTTATTATATGCTAGTAAGATGGTAGACAGGATAATATAAAAGTTGTAGTTGAAAATACTAGTTTAAAAAAGTATGGAATAAAAAATGGTCAATAAAAGAAGTTTACAATAAGTTTGATCAATATAGTTTAAAGTAAAATTGGGCAATAATAGGGATTTAGAATAAAATTGGGCAATTGAGTATTTTTTAAAGTGAGGTAGAATTATTGAAGACAAGTTATGGCTAGTTTATAATAAAATAAGATAGAACAGTGATGTGGTAAGTTGTAAAATAGGAGATAGATTCTGTAGATATTAAACACAATTAAGACTATGAGGTAGAATGGTCGTTGAATACAACAATGACAATCAAAAGTAGTTGGGGTATTAGAATTTTAGGGGGGCACAAATTTATGACAATATAACACTAACGGTGGACTATGGGTATTATCTGCACTTTACTCTGATTCTGTTAGTCCAGCCTCACTTAGGAATGTTTTAAGGTCGTGTTCTGTAGAGATGAAGTATCTCTTCCCAGTGGGCTGTTTCCTAACTGCGATTTTTCCATCCCTCACAAAGCACTGGTGGATTTTTTGGGCATAGCGTAATTTTCTTAGCCGATAAAGAAGGTTTTGTCTTGTTTTGGCTAGGCACTCATTGACGTAAACATCAGTTTTCATAGAAATAGATGTTTTTAGTAGGTTGTTTCTTTGTAGGCTAGTTTGGAATTTTAACAGTACTGTTTTTTTACCTGCTTGGTAGCCCATCAGTTTGCAATCCTTTAGGTCGTCACTACGTATGTTAAGGCGAAGGTGGTCCTTGATAAGCTGTAGGGTGGTCTCCATGCAGGTCTCTTGGGTGACTGTGGCTGGGAGATGTTTGCTGTTAACTACAACAGCGTCAGATAGCTGCTGTTGGTCATTATGGTCTTGGAAGTTGGTTATGACATTGGCAAGTTGTTGGTCCACTCTTGATCTTTCCTCTGTAATGTTGGTAATAAGTAGGGTGACTTGGTCTTTTAGAGTGTTGATGGTGTCTAGGGACTGGGTGTGGGTGTTGCTTTGTCGGCTCAGACTTCAACACCTTCTACAATCACAGGGAACCAAGGCAAACCAGACATCATTCTGGCAAACCTAGCCAGCTCTCTATTTTAACACTTCATCTCACCTGGCACTATTACAAGCTCTGATCACATCCCAGTCATCTTACACATCTCCTCCAACCTTATCCTCACCCCAGCCACACCTTCCTTCTCCTACAAGAACGCTGACTGGGATGCTTTCAAACAACACATAGACAATACTAACCTCACCTATGACTACAACAGCAAACCTATCTCTGATATCGATACTCAACTTGATCTCATCCAGGACACCATTACACAAGCAGCAAACACCACAATACCAAAGAAAACTCACACCACTCGTTATTCCTTCAAACCCTCACTCAGAACAAGAAAACTAATTATCTGCTACCACAACCGCTTCCTCTACAACACACATAGATTTAATCAAGTCCGATTAGATCTCACTTACCTTAGAAACAACATTCTACACAGCCTAGACCAAGACGACAACAATCACTGGTCACAACTCATACAACAAGCGGACAAACAGCGTATTAAAAACACTAAAGCCTTCTGGAACTTTATCAAAAAATCAGAAGCACAACTCCCACCAGCAAATTCAAACACATCACCCACAACAACACACACATCTCAGACCCGCAGGCTGCTACTAATATCATCAAACTCATTTGGGAGAACATCTTCCACCCTCACCCACCTCACCTTAACGTTATTCAACACATTCAGAACATAGAACACTGGAACACTGCAGGCACACAAGACACAACACCAGACAGCCACATCCATCTGGACTCTCTTACCTCCTTCCAAGAACTCGACACTCCTTTCACCAACACAGACATTAAAACTCTCCTCAGACACCTTCCTCCCGAGGCTCCTGGTGCCTCTGGCCTAAGCCATATTATCCTAAAACACCTTCCTGACTCTATCATTACTGCCTACACAAACCTCCTCAATGCTTCCCTTGCCTCTGGATACTTCCCTTCCCTCTTCAAAGCTGCTACTGCTATCCTCCTTCCTAAGCCCAAAAAGACCATTCTGATCCTAGAAATTATCGCCCTATCAGCCTCCTCGAAACTTTAGGAAAACTCTTTGAAAAACTCATCAACCATCGCCTTCGCAGATACCTGGAACACAATTCTCTACTTTCTGATGGCCTGTTTGGCTTCAGAACACACAGATCCACACAGGATACCATTAACATCATTTTCAACTACATCCACATAAACACGAAACAAAGAAACAGGACAGCCCTGGTTGCAAAAGATGTTGAAAAAGCTTTTGACACTGTCTGGCAAGAAGGGCTCAAGTACAAACTCTGCACTAACTTCAACCTGCCTCTCACTACTCGTAAACTCCTCTGCAACTTCCTAGACGGCCGTACCATGAGAATCAAATTCCAAGGCTGTTACTCTGACTACTTCACACTAAATGCTGAAGTACCCCTGGGATCTGTCCTCTCCCCTACCCTCTACATTTTATACACTAACGACATTCCAACACCTGTATACCAAAACTCCATCACACTAGCCTATGCAGACGACATTACGTAACTTATCACTCATGCCAATATAGATACACTCACACACAAAACACAAAATGAGGTCGACAGGATAACCATTTGGGAACAAAAATGGAGGATCAAAACCAATGCAGCAAAATCCAGCATTACATATTTTAACTACAGGAAACGTGATCCTCCATTACCTGTCGAACTCAGAACAGCTGACACCCGCACTTACTTCCCCATCACACAATCTGTCACTGTCCTTGGTTTTAACCTTGACTACTTTCTTTGTTTACACGGACACATTCACTCAAAGCATGCAATAGCTAGTAAGGCCTTTGCGGGCCTCTACAAGGTGAAAGATGCCTCTCAACGCACCAAGCTACACCTCTACAAATCCCTCATACGTCCTCTGATAACTTACTCTCCTCTAGCCCTCTCTCTTGCAGCAAAAACAAACTTACTTAAACTGCAGCGTGTCCAGAACAAGGCGCTGCGCTGGGTACTTTATGTCAGATGGGAGGACTTCGCCACAAGCGAGTCTCTCCATGGCCAATTAAACATCCCTGCGCTGAATCTGTACTGGAAGAGGCTCAGTGACAGACGGATAGACAAACTTGAGACACGACATCACTACTGGACCTCTCTCCTTGACGAAGACATTCGCAGACCCACAAACCAGCACAAGCTTTTCTACTCCTTGCATGATCCTGCTCCTAACCCTATTTACAAATAACCTTGGATTCTCTGACAAGTACCAACTCTGACAGGTACCATTCTCTGACCCACGTTTGCCTTAGCTTTAGGGTTAAGACATGGCTCAATTCTACACTCCTCTCTAGCGCTAATTTTCGCCTGTTCCGTCCTCCTTGCTCACCCCACCGGAGTCCCAACAATATCTGTCCCGCGATAGCCTTCGCTCCTGGGTTATGCCCTGGCTCTATTTCTAAGACTAAGGACACTCCTCTCCAGCACTATTCTTCGTCTGCCCCGTCTTCGCCGCTCATCTCATTTGGGATCTTACCTGAACTTTCGTTCGTTCGTTCGTTGTTAGTGTGATTTTGTAAATGGTCCAAGTCGGACCGAAACGTCCTCGTAAGCGCCTCTCTTATATGTGCAGGTTAATTATGTAACATCCTTCCACTTTGGTGGAGGTTGGATTTCTGAGCGGCAGAGGTCAGGGTTCAATACGACGTACACTGTCAGTGGCCCTATAAACAACAACAACAACAACAACAACAACAACAACTTGTGTTGTTGGTGGGTGAGTGTGATAAAGTCAACAATAAACAGTTTGTGGTGTCTAACACAGGTGAGTAACACCTGTGGTGTCTAACAGAGGTGAGTAACACCTGTGGTGTCTAACACAGGTGAGTAACACCTGTGGTGTCTAACACAGGTGAGTAACACCTGTGGTGTCTAACACAGGTGAGTAACACCTGTGGTGTCTAACACAGGTGAGTAACACCTACCTTTATTACAATACAACATTCATGTGCTAGATGATACATAGAGAGAGTTTGACCCATGAAATATAGTGTATTAAGGCGCCAGACATGATCATATCTGTGTTTTGTTGACTGTTTTACCTGCTGAGGTGCTGACTGTGTTACCTGCTCAGGTGTTGACTGTCTTACCTGCTCAGGTGTTGACTGTATTACCTTCTCAGCTGTTGACTGTGTTACCTGCTCAGCTGTTGACTGTGTGCTGCTCAGGAGTTGACTGGGTCAGGTGTTAGGTGCTCAGGTGTTGAGAGTGTCAGGTGTTAGGTGCTCAGGTGTTGAGTGTTAGGTGTTGAGTGTGTCAGGTGCTCAGGTGCTGAGTGTGTCAGATGTTAGGTATTGAGAGAGTGAGGTGTTACATACTCAAGGCCCGAGACTGTTCAACTGCCTCCCAGCATACATAAGGGGGAACGAGGAGGCTTTCAAGGAGACATTGCCTGATTGGTTGATTTCTGGACATTCTTCATCTTGGATTCTGTGCGTCGCTGGCTGCCTGCCCCAGGGCAGACCGTTGGCCTCTGCACTCCTGCAGCTGGGTGAAGTCTTCCCACCTCATCCTGTTATCATATCACCTCTACCATCTCCACGATGTCACATCATGTGAAAATTAAGCCCAAGTCTGCTGTCGTCGATGACGCCACGAAGCTTGAGCTTGCAGCTTCTCTCAACACTTGTCTTCACGCAAAGTTCTCCAAGATTACGTCACTGAAAGGAGCTTTCATCGTCACTTCTCTCGATGATGCTGAAGCTGACAAAGTGCTTACACCTGCTGCCATGAAGACCTTAGAAGACCGCGGCTTTACCATCTCCACGTCATCATACATGCTTGCAAAACGTTCAGTGTTTATGAAACGTCTTGACAGGCTGATCACGAACATGTCCATCAAGGAAATTAAGTCATCACTTGAAGACCTCAACACCTGGGCCAAGACTGACTCTGTTGTGAAGATCCCCAACGCTTCCTTAATGATCAAGGTCACATTCCTGGACGTTACCATGGCGACCAGAGCACTGTCTGATGGCCTGTCCATCTCTTACTACAACATCAACCCTCGACAGATTGAACCTGAACCATGGTGGACATGTTACTCATACAGTCACTCTACTGCCGACTGCCACGTGAAGAATAAGAAGATATGTTCCACCTGAGGGTCTGCAGGACACGATTTTCGTTCTTGCACTTCCACTGCTGCTCCCACTTGCATCAACTGTAAGAGTGTGTGTTGTGTGATCACCATACTCTTGCAGCCAAATGTCCAGTGCGTAAGGATATCCTCTCTAAGAAACTGAAGGAAGAAACAAAGAAGTCATCTGGAACCTCTCCTACATACGCTGCAATTGCTAAGATTCAATCTACAACATCCAAGATTCTACAAGCCTCTCAACAGTCGTCTCCACCACCTCTCATACCCAACCTCCACCTGATGATATCTATACCAAATTCTATTACTGCATGATGTTTGCTCACATGCAAAATGCTGCAAAACCTGGCTCTTTCAACACGACTATTAATGAACTTCTTGCACTTAACAACATGCTATCATTTAACTTCCCTGCAAGTCCAACATCAGCTGAGATTTTGAAAATAATCCCGAAGATCGTCAGTTTTGAAGCGCCAGATGACTTGAAGGAATTAATAATTGATAACGATGACGCATCCTCTTTTGAATCCTCCAATCAACATTCACCTGATAACATCCAAGACAGCACCACGCCTCCTATTCGTCGATTGGCTCGTCATGGCGGCGCAAATGTCATTCCTTCGCCTCCACTCACCACTACACAAATGGACCAATCAGAAGCCACGATTCCACCACAGTCTTCTATACACTCTGTAGCGGAGACACCAACATTGAATGAACCTTCAATGCTGCAACCACCAACAAAATCCTCACCAGTCATCACTCGAAGTATTAATACAGAAGACCAACACCGAGATCAATACCTGCACTGGAAAGATATAACTTTTTATACGACTCCTGACCAAGAATCCACCATGAATGTCGACACTTTGTATGAGAAATTACTCGAAAGAACAGTCAAGTTTACAAATCGTAAAGGAACCCATTGCTCCTTCACAGCACTCAAGATGATCTTTGACCAGTTACAAGCCGACCCAGCATTTCGACCCATAATTACAACAACTGCAAAATATAAGAAATGCCTCCAACACTGAAGAAATGATGTAACTCCTGACTCACACTTTAACGACACCTGACCAATCAAGAAGCTAGCCTCCCTTGACCACGCCTCCAGCCAGCCGCCAATCAACATCAAGAATGCAAGATGAAGATAGCTTGCCAGCCTGACGACTGAGTGTTCTCCTGTTTTTGTGTTGCTGTTTCCGCCGGCTTTCAAGGCTTAGCTGTTGGGTCTAGTCCTGACTCTTCTCTCTTCGACTCAAGACATTCCTCTCACTGACTATTCTTCGAGCTGTCCCCACTTGCCCCTCGCCCCTAGTGGGTCCTTACCTGTGAGTCCTCTGTTCTGTTCTGTGGGATTACCAACAGACCCCTGGCTGTCTTCAAGCAGGCACTGGACAAGCACCTAAAGTCAGTACCTGACCAGCCGGGCTGTGGCTCGTACATTGGATTCCGTGCAGCCAGCAGTAACAGCCTGGTTGATCAGGCTCTGATCCACCAGGAGGCATGGTCATAGACCAGGCCGTGGGGGCGTTGACCCCCGGAGCTCTCTCCATGTAAACTCCAGGCAGCAGCAGGTGTTCGGTGCTCAGGCTGCAGCAGGTGTTAGGTGCTCAGGCAGCAGCAGGTGTCAGGTGCTCAGGCAGCAGCAGGTGTTAGGGCTCATGCAGCAGCAAGTGTTAGTCAGGCAGCAGCACCTGCTAGGTGCTTATGCAGCAGCAGGTGTTAGATGCCCAGGCAGCAGCAAGTGTCAGGTGTTCAGGCAGCAGCAGGTGTTATGTGGTCAGGCAGCAGCAGGTTTTAGGTGCTCAGGCAGTAGCAGGTATTAGGTGCTCAGGCTGCAGGTGTTAGATGCCCAGGCAGCAGCAAGTGTCAGGTGTTCAGGCAGCAGCAGGTGTTATGTGGTCAGGCAGTAGCAGGTGTTAGGTGGTCAGGCAGCAGCAGGTGTTAGGTGCTCAGGCAGCAGAAGGTGTTAGGTGGTCAGGCAACAGGAGGTGTTAGGTGGTCAGGCAGCAACAGGTGTTTGATGCTCAGGCAGCAGCAGCCCCCTCAAGGAAGGTTCCTTGATGTTGGTGAGGGGCTCTTGATTTAGGGAATTGGATCTGTGCTCCAGTTCCCCAAATTAAGCCTGAATGCCTTCCACATCCCCCCCCAGGCGCTGTATAATCCTCCGGGTTTAGCGCTACCCCCTTGATTATAATAATAATAATAATAATCAGGCAGCAGCAGGTGCTAGGTGGTGAGGCAGCAGCAGGCATTAGGTGGTGAGGCAGCAGCAGCAGGTGTTAGGTGGTGAGGCAGCAGCAGGTGTTAAGTGGTGAGGCAGCAGCAGGTGTTAGGTGGTCAGGCAGCAGCAGGTTTAAGTTATTAAGTTTTAAGGTTTATGTTACATAATAAACAATATTGTTGGCAGAACATTCATATACAGGTCTCCCTCAACATTCGCGTTTTCAACTTCCGCGGGCTTTACACATTAGCTAATTCCCAACTGCCAAAATCCCAGCTGCCAGATTCCCAGCCGCCAAATCGTATTTAAGTTTCCTGCCCCCCGTGAGTCCCTACTACCCTCCCTCCGACCCCCACAACTGGCAGCCAGCCCTCCCACCACTCAGTGTGGTGAGTGTTTTGTTTGTTCATTATTTGCTATTAAACTACAGTATAAATAATGTCAACCAATTTATGACTGAATATTGGAATGGCTATTCAGACAGGTATTGGACAGTGACAGCATATGTTTACTCTTGAACACTGCAAAGAACCAAACATTTCTGCTACTGCTAATAATAATAATAATAATAATAATAATAATAATAATAATAATAATGAAGAAAATTGTACAAAAATACGAGGGTTGAAGGAGTGGTGGAAGACGTGGTTGAGGCATCGTCAGTCAGTGTGGCTTTGATTATGCTGGAGTGAGCATTATTCTCCACACTCTTCAAAACATTTCACAATAATTCATTGTGTTTGGTGCTTGTAGATTGAGTGCGACTGGAGTGGTTGAGGCAGTGGTAGAGGCAGTGATAGAGGCAGTGGTTGAGGCAGTGGTTGAGGCAGTAGTTGAGGCAGTGGTAGAGGCATTGGTAGAGGCAGTGGTTGAGGCAGTGGTAGAGGCATTGGTAGAGGCATTGATTGAGGCAGTGGTTAAGGCAGCGGTTGAGGCAGTGGTTGAGGCAGATACCAACAGATACAGATACTAAAGCCGGAAACCCCCCCCCCAGTACCAACAATACCACCAGTCCGATGACATTCTTCTTTGCAAATATACAGGGTCTATAGCCAGCAACAAAACAACAAAATACCTTTCATCAGTGGACTGCTTGCAGAGGCAAAGGCAATGTTCGCGGCTTTCACTGAGACCCACATAAAGGATCACTTGGATAACGAAATATGGATCCCAGGTTACAACCTATACAGATGTGACAGAGTGAACAGGCAAAAGGGGGGGGGTTGGCCTGTACATTGCAGAGTCACTTGTTTGCACAGAACTCCTTAATGCCTCAAATGATGTAGTGGAAGTTTTAGCAGTAAAGATCGAGAACCAAAACCTAGTCATTGTGGTAGTCTACAAGCCTCTGGATGCAACATCCCAGCAATTCCAGGAACAGTTGTTAAAAATTGACCACTGTCTGGAAAATGTTTCAGCTCCTGCACCCAACATCTTGCTCCTGGGGGATTTCAACTTAAGGCACCTAAAATGGAGGTATATAGCAAATAATATTGTTGCAGAAATAACACCAGGAGGCAGCTCTGATGAAAACTCACATTCACACGAGCTTTTAAATCTCTGCACAAAATTCAATTTAAACCAGCAAATAATAGAGCCTACTAGACTGGAGAATACACTAGATCTCATCATCACTAACAATGATGGTCTGATAAGAAATGTCACCATATGAAAAACAATATACTCAGATCACAACATAATTGAGGTTCAGACATGCATGCGCGGAGCCCCAGACCGACATAATGAAATGAGTCACGAGGGAGCATTCACCAAATTCAACTTCAAAACCAAAAACATAAAGTGGGACCAAGTAAACCAACTCCTAACCGATATAAGCTGGGAAGGTATACTAAGCAACACAGACCCCAACTAATGCCTAGAACAGATTAACTCGGTGGCACTCGATGTATGCACAAGGCTTATTCCTCTAAGAAAAAGGAGGAGTAGATGTAAAATAGAAAGAGACAGGCGCTCCCTTTACAGGCGACGGAAAAGAATAAAAGAGCGGCCAGAAGAGGTCAATATATCTGAAATGATAAGGGAGACACTGGTCAGAGAAATAGCAAACATCGAACTTAAGCTAAAGGAATCTTTTAGGAGTCAGGAATCGCAGGATGAACTAAAAGCCATAAATGAATTCGAAAGAAACCCAAAGTATTTCTTCTCCTATGCCAAATCAAAGTCGAGAACAACGTCCAGTATTGGGATCTTACTTAAACAAGATGGGTCCTACACAGATGACAGCAAGGAAATGAGTGAGCTACTCAAGTCCCAATATGACTCAGTTTTTAGCAAGCCACTAACCAGACTGAGAGTCGAAGATCAAAATGAATTTTTTATGAGAGAGCCACAGAATTTGGTTAACACAAGCCTATCTGATGTTATCCTGACGCCAAATGACTTCGAATAGGCGATAAATGACATGCCCATGCACTCTGCCCCAGGGCCAGACTCATGAAACTCCGTGTTCATCAAGAACTGCAAGAAGCCCCTATCACGAGCCTTTTCCATCCTATGGAGAGGGAGCATGGACACGGGGGTCGTCCCACAGTTACTAAAAGCAACAGACATAGCCCCACTCCACAAAAGGGGCAGTAAAGCAACAGCAAAGAACTACAGACCGATAGCACTAACATCCCATATCATAAAAATCTTTGAAAGTGTCCTAAGAAGCAAGATCACCACCCATCTAGAAACACATCAGTTACACAACCCAGGGCAACATGGGTTTAGAACAGGTCGCTCCTGTCTGTCTCAATTATTGGATCACTACGACAAGGTCCTAAATGCACTAGAAAACAAAAAGAATGCAGATGTAATATATACAGACTTTGCAAAAGCCTTCGACAAGTGTGACCATGGTGTAATAGCGCACAAAATGCATGCTAAAGGAATAACAGGAAAAGTCGGTCGATGGATCTATAATTTCCTCACTAACAGAACACAGAGCAGTAATAGTCAACAGAGTAAAGTCCGAGGCAGCCACGGTGAAAAGCTCTGCTCCACAAGGCACAGTACTCGCTCCCATCTTGTTCCTCATCCTCATATCTGACGTAGACAAGGATGTCAGCCACAACACCGTGTCTTACTTTGCAGATGACACCCGAATCTGCATGACAGTGTTTTCCATTGCAGACACTGCAAGGCTCCAGGCGGACATCAACCAAATCTTTCAGTGGGTTGCAGAAAACAATATGAAGTTCAACGATGAGAAATTTCAATTACTCAGATATGGTAAACACGAGGAAATTAAATCTTCATCAGAGTACAAAACAAATTCTGGCCACAAAATAGAGCGTAACACCAACGTCAAAGACCTGGGAGTGATCATGTCAGAGGATCTCGCCTTCAAGGACCATGACATTGTATATCGCATCTGCTAGAAAAATGACAGGATGGATAATGAGAACCTTCAAAACTAGGGAGGCCAAGCCTATGATGACACTCTTCAGGTCACTTGTTCTATCTAGGCTGGAATATTGCTGCACACTAACAGCACCTTTCAAGGCAGGTGAAATTGCTGACCTAGAAAATGTACAGAGAACCTTCACGGCGCGCATAACGGAGATAAAACACCTCAATTATTGGGAGCGCTTGAGGTTCCTGAACCTGTATTCCCTGGAACGCAGGCAGGAGAGATACATAATTATATACATCTGGAATTCCTAGAGGGACTAGTACCGAACTTGCACACGAAAATCACTCAATACAAAAGCAAAAGACTTGGCAGACGATGCAACATCCCCCCAATGAAAAGCAGGGGTGTCACTAGCACGTTAAGAGACCATACAATTAGTGTCAGGGGCCCGAGACTGTTTAACTGCCTCCCAGCATACATAAGGGGGATTACCAACAGACCCCTGGCAGTCTTCAAGCTGGCACTGGACAAGCACCTAAAGTCGGTTCCTGATCAGCCGGGCTCTGGCTCGTACATTGGTTTGAGTGCAGCCAGCAGTAACAGCCTGGTTGATCAGGCTCTGATCCACCAGGAGACCTGGTCACAGACCTGGCCGTGGGGGCGTTGACCCCCGACCACTGCCTCAACCACTGCCTCTACCACTGCCTCAACCACTGCCTCAACCACTGCCTCTACCACTGCCTCAACCACTGCCTCTACCACTGCCTCTACCACTGCCTCAACCACTGCCTCTACCACTGCCTCTACCACTGCCTCTACCACTGCCTCTACCACTGCCTCTACCACTGCCTCTACCACTGCCTCTACCACTGCCTCTACCACTGCCTCTACCACTGCCTCTACCACTGCCTCAACCACTGCCTCTACCACTGCCTCAACCACTGCCTCAACCACTGCCTCAACCACTGCCTCAACCACTGCCTCTACCACTGCCTCAACCACTGCCTCTACCACTGCCTCTACCACTGCCTCAACCACTGCCTCTACCACTGCCTCAACCACTGCCTCAACCACTGCCTCTACCACTCTACCACTGCCTCTACCACTGCCTCAACCACTGCCTCTACCACTGCCTCTACCACTGCCTCTACCACTGCCTCAACCACTGCCTCTACCACTGCCTCTACCACTGCCTCAACCACTGCCTCAACCACTGCCTCTACCACTGCCTCTACCCTGCCTCAACCACTGCCTCTACCACTGCCTCTACCACTGCCTCTACCACTGCCTCTACCACTGCCTCTACCACTGCCTCTACCACTGCCTCTACCACTGCCTCTACCACTGCCTCTACCACTGCCTCTACCACTGCCTCAACCACTGCCTCAACCACTGCCTCTACCACTGCCTCAACCACTGCCTCTACCACTGCCTCAACCACTGCCTCTACCACTGCCTCTACCACTGCCTCTACCACTGCCTCTACCACTGCCTCTACCACTGCCTCTACCACTGCCTCAACCACTGCCTCAACCACTGCCTCAACCACTGCCTCTACCACTGCCTCAACCACTGCCTCTACCACTGCCTCAACCACTGCCTCTACCACTGCCTAACCCACTGCCTCTACCACTGCCTCTACCACTGCCTCTACCACTGCCTCTACCACTGCCTCAACCACTGCCTCAACCACTGCCTCTACCACTGCCTCTACCACTGCCTCTACCACTGCCTCAACCACTGCCTCTACCACTGCCTCAACCACTGCCTCAACCACTGCCTCTACCACTGCCTCAACCACTGCCTCAACCACTGCCTCTACCACTGCCTCAACCACTGCCTCTACCACTGCCTCAACCACTGCCTCTACCACTGCCTCTACCACTGCCTCTACCACTGCCTCTACCACTGCCTCAACCACTGCCTCTACCACTGCCTCTACCACTGCCTCTACCACTGCCTCTACCACTGCCTCTACCACTGCCTCTACCACTGCCTCTACCACTGCCTCAACCACTGCCTCTACCACTGCCTCTACCACTGCCTCTACCACTGCCTCTACCACTGCCTCAACCACTGCCTCAACCACTGCCTCAACCACTGCCTCTACCACTGCCTCTAACACTGCCTCTACCACTGCCTCTACCACTGCCTCTACCACTGCCTCTACCACTGCCTCTACCACTGCCTCTACCACTGCCTCTACCACTGCCTCAACCACTGCCTCAACCACTGCCTCTACCACTGCCTCTACCACTGCCTCAACCACTGCCTCTACCACTGCCTCTACCACTGCCTCTACCACTGCCTCTACCACTGCCTCTACCACTGCCTCAACCACTGCCTCTACCACTGCCTCTACCACTGCCTCTACCACTGCCTCTACCACTGCCTCTACCACTGCCTCAACCACTGCCTCTACCACTGCCTCTACCACTGCCTCTACCACTGCCTCTACCACTGCCTCAACCACTGCCTCAACCACTGCCTCTACCACTGCCTCAACCACTGCCTCAACCACTGCCTCAACCACTGCCTCAACCACTGCCTCAACCACTGCCTCTACCACTGCCTCAACCACTGCCTCTACCACTGCCTCTACCACTGCCTCAACCACTCACCCACTGCCTCTACCACTGCCTCAACCACTGCCTCAACCACTGCCTCAACCACTGCCTCAACCACTGCCTCAACCACTGCCTCTACCACTGCCTCAACCACTGCCTCTACCACTGCCTCAACCACTGCCTCTACCACTGCCTCTACCACTGCCTCTACCACTGCCTCTACCACTGCCTCAACCACTGCCTCTACCACTGCCTCTACCACTGCCTCTACCACTGCCTCAACCACTGCCTCTACCACTGCCTCTACCACTGCCTCAACCACTGCCTCTACCACTGCCTCTACCACTGCCTCAACCACTGCCTCTACCACTGCCTCTACCACTGCCTCTACCACTGCCTCAACCACTGCCTCTACCACTGCCTCTACCACTGCCTCTACCACTGCCTCAACCACTGCCTCTACCACTGCCTCTACCACTGCCTCTACCACTGCCTCAACCACTGCCTCTACCACTGCCTCTACCACTGCCTCTACCACTGCCTCTACCACTGCCTCTACCACTGCCTCTACCACTGCCTCTACCACTGCCTCTACCACTGCCTCTACCACTGCCTCTACCACTGCCTCTACCACTGCCTCTACCACTGCCTCTACCACTGCCTCAACCACTGCCTCTACCACTGCCTCTACCACTGCCTCTACCACTCTACCACTGCCTCAACCACTGCCTCTACCACTGCCTCAACCACTGCCTCTACCACTGCCTCAACCACTGCCTCTACCACTGCCTCTACCACTGCCTCAACCACTGCCTCTACCACTGCCTCTACCACTGCCTCTACCACTGCCTCAACCACTGCCTCTACCACTGCCTCAACCACTGCCTCTACCACTGCCTCTACCACTGCCTCTACCACTGCCTCAACCACTGCCTCAACCACTGCCTCTACCACTGCCTCAACCACTGCCTCTACCACTGCCTCTACCACTGCCTCTACCACTGCCTCTACCACTGCCTCTACCACTGCCTCTACCACTGCCTCAACCACTGCCTCAACCACTGCCTCTACCACTGCCTCTACCACTGCCTCTACCACTGCCTCAACCACTGCCTCAACCACTGCCTCAACCACTGCCTCTACCACTGCCTCAACCACTGCCTCTACCACTGCCTCAACCACTGCCTCAACCACTGCCTCTACCACTGCCTCAACCACTGCCTCTACCACTGCCTCTACCACTGCCTCTACCACTGCCTCAACCACTGCCTCAACCACTGCCTCTACCACTCTACCACTGCCTCTACCACTGCCTCAACCACTGCCTCAACCACTGCCTCTACCACTGCCTCAACCACTGCCTCAACCACTGCCTCTACCACTGCCTCTACCACTGCCTCAACCACTGCCTCTACCACTGCCTCAACCACTGCCTCTACCACTGCCTCTACCACTGCCTCTACCACTGCCTCAACCACTGCCTCTACCACTGCCTCTACCACTGCCTCTACCACTGCCTCTACCACTGCCTCTACCACTGCCTCAACCACTGCCTCAACCACTGCCTCTACCACTGCCTCTACCACTGCCTCTACCACTGCCTCTACCACTGCCTCTACCACTGCACTGCCTCAACCTACCACTGCCTCTACCACTGCCTCTACCACTGCCTCAACCACTGCCTCTACCACTGCCTCAACCACTGCCTCAACCACTGCCTCAACCACTGCCTCTACCACTGCCTCAACCACTGCCTCTACCACTGCCTCTACCACTGCCTCTACCACTGCCTCTACCACTGCCTCTACCACTGCCTCTACCACTGCCTCTACCACTGCCTCTACCACTGCCTCTACCACTGCCTCAACCACTGCCTCTACCACTGCCTCAACCACTGCCTCTACCACTGCCTCAACCACTGCCTCTACCACTGCCTCTACCACTGCCTCTACCACTGCCTCTACCACTGCCTCTACCACTGCCTCTACCACTGCCTCTACCACTGCCTCTACCACTGCCTCAACCACTGCCTCAACCACTGCCTCAACCACTGCCTCTACCACTGCCTCACTGCCTCTACCACTGCCTCAACCACTGCCTCTACCACTGCCTCAACCACTGCCTCTACCACTGCCTCTACCAGACCACTGCCTCTACCACTGCCTCAACCACTGCCTCAACCACTGCCTCAACCACTGCCTCTACCACTGCCTCAACCACTGCCTCTACCACTGCCTCTACCACTGCCTCAACCACTGCCTCTACCACTGCCTCTACCACTGCCTCTACCACTGCCTCAACCACTGCCTCAACCACTGCCTCAACCACTGCCTCAACCACTGCCTCAACCACTGCCTCAACCACTGCCTCTACCACTGCCTCTACCACTGCCTCAACCACTGCCTCTACCACTGCCTCAACCACTGCCTCAACCACTGCCTCAACCACTGCCTCTACCACTGCCTCTACCACTGCCTCTACCACTGCCTCAACCACTGCCTCTACCACTGCCTCTACCACTGCCTCTACCACTGCCTCAACCACTGCCTCTACCACTGCCTCTACCACTGCCTCTACCACTGCCTCAACCACTGCCTCTACCACTGCCTCTACCACTGCCTCTACCACTGCCTCTACCACTGCCTCTACCACTGCCTCTACCACTGCCTCTACCACTGCCTCAACCACTGCCTCTACCACTGCCTCAACCACTGCCTCTACCACTGCCTCAACCACTGCCTCAACCACTGCCTCTACCACTGCCTCTACCACTTCCTCACCCACTGCCTCTACCACTGCCTCAACCACTGCCTCTACCACTGCCTCAACCACTGCCTCAACCACTGCCTCTACCACTGCCTCTACCACTGCCTCTACCACTGCCTCTACCACTGCCTCTACCACTGCCTCAACCACTGCCTCTACCACTGCCTCTATCACTGCCTCTACCACTCCCTCAACCGCTTCCTCAACAGTTGCCTCAACCACTGCCTCAACTGCTACCTCTACCACTGCCTCTACCACTGCCTCTACCACTGCCTCTACCACTGCCTCAACCACTGCCTCTACCACTGCCTCTACCACTGCCTCAACCACTGCCTCAACCACTGCCTCAACCACTGCCTCTACCACTGCCTCAACCACTGCCTCTACCACTGCCTCAACCACTGCCTCAACCACTGCCTCTACCACTGCCTCAACCACTGCCTCTACCACTGCCTCTACCACTGCCTCTACCACTGCCTCTACCACTGCCTCAACCACTGCCTCTACCACTGCCTCTACCACTGCCTCAACCACTGCCTCAACCACTGCCTCTACCACTGCCTCAACCACTGCCTCTACCACTGCCTCTACCACTGCCTCTACCACTGCCTCAACCACTGCCTCAACCACTGCCTCAACCACTGCCTCAACCACTGCCTCTACCACTGCCTCTACCACTGCCTCTACCACTGCCTCTACCACTGCCTCTACCACTGCCTCAACCACTGCCTCTACCACTGCCTCTACCACTGCCTCTACCACTGCCTCTACCACTGCCTCAACCACTGCCTCTACCACTGCCTCTACCACTGCCTCTACCACTGCCTCTACCACTGCCTCTACCACTGCCTCAACCACTGCCTCTACCACTGCCTCTACCACTGCCTCAACCACTGCCTCTACCACTGCCTCTACCACTGCCTCTACCACTGCCTCAACCACTGCCTCAACCACTTCCTCAAGAACTGCCTCAACCACTGCCTCAACCACTGCCTCAACCACTGCCTCAACCACTGCCTCTACCACTGCCTCAACCACTGCCTCTACCACTGCCTCAACCACTGCCTCAACCACTGCCTCAACCACTGCCTCTACCACTGCCTCTACCACTGCCTCTACCACTGCCTCAACCACTGCCTCTACCACTGCCTCTACCACTGCCTCTACCACTGCCTCAACCACTGCCTCTACCACTGCCTCTACCACTGCCTCAACCACTGCCTCTACCACTGCCTCTACCACTGCCTCAACCACTGCCTCTACCACTGCCTCTACCACTGCCTCTACCACTGCCTCTACCACTGCCTCAACCACTGCCTCTACCACTGCCTCTACCACTGCCTCAACCACTGCCTCTACCACTGCCTCTACCACTGCCTCTACCACTGCCTCTACCACTGCCTCAACCACTGCCTCTACCACTGCCTCAACCACTGCCTCTACCACTGCCTCTACCACTGCCTCTACCACTGCCTCAACCACTGCCTCTACCACTGCCTCTACCACTGCCTCTACCACTGCCTCAACCACTGCCTCTACCACTGCCTCTACCACTGCCTCTACCACTGCCTCTACCACTGCCTCTACCACTGCCTCTACCACTGCCTCAACCACTGCCTCTACCACTGCCTCAACCACTGCCTCTACCACTGCCTCTACCACTGCCTCTACCACTGCCTCTACCACTGCCTCTACCACTGCCTCAACCACTGCCTCTACCACTGCCTCTACCACTGCCTCTACCACTGCCTCTACCACTGCCTCTACCACTGCCTCAACCACTGCCTCTACCACTGCCTCTACCACTGCCTCTACCACTGCCTCTACCACTGCCTCAACTGCTTCCTCAACAGCTGCCTCAACCGCTGCCTCAACTGCTACCTCTACCACTGCCTCTACCACTGCCTCTACCACTGCCTCTACCACTGCCTCAACCACTGCCTCTACCACTGCCTCTACCACTGCCTCAACCACTGCCTCAAACACTGCCTCAACCACTGCATCTACCACTGCCTCAACCGCTGCCTCATCCGCTGCTTCAACGGCTGCCTCAACCACTGCCTCTACCACTGTCTCAACCATTGCCTCTACCACTGCCTCTACCACTGGCTCAACCACTGCCTCTACCACTGCCTCAACCATTGCCTCTACCACTGTCTCTACCACTGCCTCAACCACTGCCTCAACCACTGCCTCTACCACTGCCTCAACCACTGCCTCTACCACTGCCTCTACCACTGCCTCAACCACTGCCTCAACAGCTGCCTCAACCACTGCCTCAACTGCTACGTCTACCACTGCCTCTACCACTGCCTCTACCACTGCCTCTACCACTGCCTCTTCCACTGCCTCAACCACTGCCTCTACCACTGCCTCTACCACTGCCTCTACCACTGCCTCTACCACTGCCTCTAACACTGCCTCTACCACTGCCTCAACCACTGCCTCTACCACTGCCTCAACCACTGCCTCAACCACTGCCTCTACCACTGCCTCTACCACTGCCTCAACCACTGCCTCAACCACTGCCTCAACCACTGCCTCAACCACTGCCTCAACCACTGCCTCTACCACTGCCTCTACCACTGCCTCTACCACTGCCTCTACCACTGCCTCTACCACTGCCTCAACTACTGCCTCTACCACTGCCTCTACCACTGCCTCTACCACTGCCTCAACCACTGCCTCAACCACTGCCTCTACCACTGCCTCAACCACTGCCTTAACCGCTGCTTCAGCGGCTGCCTCAACCACTGCCTCAACTGCTACCTCTACCACTGCCTCTACCACTGCCTCTACCACTGCCTCTACCACTGCCTCTACCACTGCCTCAACCACTGCCTCTACCACTGCCTCAACCACTGCCTCTACCACTGCCTCAACCACTGCCTCAACCACTGCCTCTACCACTGCCTCTACCACTGCCTCTACCACTGCCTCAACCACTGCCTCTACCACTGCCTCTACCACTGCCTCAACCACTGCCTCTACCACTGCCTCAACCACTGCCTCTACCACTGCCTCAACCACTGCCTCAACTGCTACCTCTACCACTGCCTCTACCACTGCCTCTACCACTGCCTCTACCACTGCCTCAACCACTGCCTCTACCACTGCCTCTACCACTGCCTCAACTATTGTTTCTACCACTGTCTCAACCACTGCCTCAACTACTGCCTCAACCACTGCCTCTATCACTGCCTCTACCACTGCCTCAACCACTGCCTCTATCACTGCCTCTACCACTACCTCAACCACTGCCTCTACCACTGCCTCTATCACTGCCTCTACCACTACTTCAACCACTGCCTCTATCACTGCCTCTACCACTGCCTCTACCACTCCAGTCGCATTCAATCTACAAGCACCAAACACAATGAATTATTGTGAAATGTTTGGAAGAGCACGGAGACTAATGCTCACTCCAGCATAAACAAAACCACACTGACGATGCATCAATTACTTCTTCCACCACTGCTTCAACCCTCGTATTTTTGTACTATTTCCTTCTTCAATTCTATCGTATTAATGATAATAATAATATGATAGAATTGAAGAAGAAAATTGTACAAAAATATGAGGGGTTGAAGCAGTTGTGGAAGAAGTGGTTGACGCATCGTCACCACTGCCTCATTTCACCACTGACTGCTGCATAATTAACCATGGGTCCAAAGAAACTTGCTAGTGCCAGCTCTTTGGTAAAGAAATTGAGAAATACCATATAATTGAAGAAAGAAATTGTACCACTGCCTCTACCACTGCCTCATGTATATTATGATGGTTCATGGTTCAACAGGTTAGGGAACCAGTATTGTATTATATTTCCCTGCAGTATATTGGGTGTTATGGGGCTATAGGACCCAACATGTATTTATAAGTAACATTTACTCTGCGATACCTAATTATATTGAATTGATGGGAACTCAGCTCTAAATGTCATAAGGGCAGATCACTCTTATGGCTGTAAGGCAGCTGAGTCAAGCCTGTTTCTCTCAGTATAATAGGTTATACTATGGACACACACTATATAAACACACAATTTAAATAAGTAGTTTATAAAGTTGAATTTCTTTTTGTAAAAGTAAATAAGGTGTGGTAACTAGAGAATTGTGCTTGGCAACAGTCTTTTGTTTTTTGGTAGGTTTGGGAGGAGCTTAACTAGGCTCCTTCTCCCTCTCTCTCTTTTTTGTTGACTTGAAGCTGGTAGGACCTCTGGGTCATTCTTTCTATTTTTTTGGGCATTATGTGTGTTCCAGGGGTGAGTTTTATAACTTAAGTTGTGGCCACCATACCCAAGGTGACTAAAGTGTGTCAATGCACTGGTTAACCCAGAGATTAGTCAGGAAGAGAGAAGGGCAATTTGCTGAGATGCACCATGTGGGAGAGCAGCTAAGGAGTGTGTAGACTTATGTTTTGTATATTGTATATTCTGTATATTATTATTTAGAATACAGTTATATTTTTATAGAAGTAGTTTAAATAACCTGTGAAGAGGGCTGGTGAAAGCATTTCAGAGACCCTGAGGATGATCAATCATTAATGTATTACCCTAGACTGATAAGGCCTTTAAGTAAAAAGCTACCCCACACTAGGACATGTAGTGAGAACCTTGTTATCAAAGTAATAAGGGACAACAACATAACATGGGAACTTGACCGGGAGAATTATTTGACTGCTAAAATAACTCAAAACATTCTTTGAACTATATGTACTGGTATGGGGTAATAACAGTTGCATGTTTCTGGTAGGAGAAGATTTACCAAGGTGGCATCAGTGGAAGTGTTGTTTTCATATATTAGTTTACAGGTTGCTTTGCTCCTAAGGTGGGAGAAAGGTTGAGTAACACATTTTTGTTGTGATCATGGCAAGTGCTGTGTGCATATTTTACATCCAACTTGTGTTATTTTATGTGCCTGTGAGAAAACTTTGTCCACTGATACTGTAAGAGGGAAGCAAGTGTTTAAAGATAAAAACTATGTCAGAAGATGAATCTTTAAACTTTTCAGGCATCAGGGAGGAAGGTAATAATTCATCAGTAAACATGCCTGGTAACAGTGAAGATGAGGGAACACCTACTCCAGGTGATACGAAAATGGAGAGGATGAGACTTAGACTAGCTGTGCTAGAGGCTGAAATGAAATTAATGAAAGCTAAGTAGGAAGAGCATCAAAGGTTAGGAGGCTCAGAACAAGAGTCTGAGCAATACTTTAACATAACTAAAGCTGCAAATTTTGTCCCTAAGTTTACAGAGAGTGACCCAGATAGATTTTTTTTTTAGAAGACTACTTTGGAGCAATGATGGCCCAAACAGAAGTGGGATACCCTAGTTCACATGCAGCTTGTGGGTAAAGGATTCCAGAGAGTAGAGACTCTGGAAGGGGACGATTTTTCTGACTATGATAAAATTAAGGAGGAAGTATTGCTTGCATACCAAATGATACCTGAGAAATATAGACAAAAGTTCAGAAATCAAAAATTTTGGGATGGGCAGACTTTAACTGAGTTTGGGAATTAGAAACTGTTCCTTTTTAAGAAATGGGTTTGTTCTAAAGGAGTTAATAAAGACTATGACAAATTAGTAGATCTGATGGTTCATGAGGAATTGTACAATACAATCTCTGTTGACCTCAGAGAATATTTGGAGGACAAACACCCGGATAATCTTTCAGAAGCACTGGATTTGGGAGACAGATTCTTGGCTCGCAGGAAGCTCGTAAGTAAAAACAGTCATGCTCTTTCAGAAAATTTCCTCACTCGTTCTAAGCCTTATTCAAAGTCCTATGGTCATAAGGGTAGGTGGGACAAGAATTTTCATGGACAAACGAAGACTGAAGCACCCTCTAAAATGGAAGAAAAAGGTAAGTCAGCTGGAGCTCAAAGTTTACCTAGACCATCAGATAATGTTTCAGGTCCTTGAGTAAACAGTACCAGTACTACACCAAATGATAAAAATACTTTTAAGAGTTTTACCTGTTACTACTGTAACAAAACTGGACATACACAAAAGTTTTGCTGGTCAAGACGGCGAGATCAAGAAAGGGAGGAACCACCCCAGAGGACCCTAACTGCAGAGACACACCCAGTTGCCTGTATTAGGTCTGTATTGGGTCTAGACACCAGGTTGCAGGAATTTTGTAGTAAGTCCACTGTTGCCTTGCATAAGGATGTGGGTAGGGTTGAGAACATACTCTCCTCCAGTGTCTAAGGATATCTATACTGGAGCAGATATATTATTGAAGGGTATTACAGGTTCACCCATAAGAACACCTTTACACAAATTATTGGTAGAATCTGCATACCAAGTTGGCTATCTCCCTGTAGGTATTTCAGATGAAATTCTCTTTGAAGGGGTTAACCTCTTATTGGGGAACAATGTTATGGGTCTGTTAGACAGTGAGGAACCACTAGTATGGGGGGAACCAGACACTAAAGTTTGGGAGAAGGCAGCTAGGGAGACCCTGCCAGACCTTTTCCCTGTTGGTGCCATCACAAGAAGTATGTCTCATGACCAGGCTACCAAGAGTAATCCTTATACATGTATTTCTCAATAAATAACAAAAAGGCACAATACCGTGACTGGAACGATACACAAATAACCCGCACATAAAAGACAGAAGCTTACGACGACGTTTCGGTCCGACTTGGACCATTGACAAAGTCACACTGTGTGACTTTGTCAATGGTCCAAGTCGGACCGAAACGTCGTCGTAAGCTTCCGTCTTTTATGTGCGGGTTATTTGTGTACATGTATTTCTCATGAGGATGGTGAGGACTTAGGTTTGGAAACTTTATTTTCTGATGAACTGCAGTCAACTGAAGAAAAGGATACCACAACCCGAGTCGAGCCTAATCAGTGCATGGATCAGGGAAGTAGTGTGAGGGAGATTGGGCCTACTGTGATGCAGTTAATTGCTGCACAGATATGATGACACTCTTAAGTCAATCAGAGCCTCAGCTGTGACTGAGGAGGAATCTTTACATTTAAGTAAATGCTTCTGTTTCAGGAAAGGTATACTAATGAAGAAGGCACCTTCGGTTGCAGTACCTGTAGAAGGAGAGCCAAGTTTTTGTCACCAGGTCGTGGTGCCTGAGCCTTATAGAAACCATGTTCTTAGTGCATGATGCACCTCTAGGTGGACACCTATGTATTGTTAAACAGCTAGCCATATCCTGAGGGACACAGCTAGCTTTTGTGAGGCTTCGTCTGGAGGTGGGGGTGTTATGGGGCTATAGGACCCAACATGTATTTATAAGTAACAGTTACTCTGGAATACCTTATTATATTGAATTTGTAGAAGAATGGTTCAGAGAACCGACATGTTGATAAATTAGACACATGTGCAACTCTTGGGTATCTTTATTGAGGAAACGTTTCGCCACACAGTGGCTTCATCAGTCCATACAAAGGAGAATCTTGAAGAACAGGAGGAGAATGAGGTAATCAGTCCCTCAACCTTGAGTCGATGTGGTCAGTCCATCAATCTTGAATAGAATACGGCATACGTGCTGAGAAGGAGCTTATAAACCGTTGGCAGGAGAGGTGCAGCAGTCATAGGTGGTGTAACATTTGTTCAATGTTGAAGTAGGTCGTGCCCAAGAATTAGGCAAGCGAAGAATTCCCAAGTATTAAGATCCCAAGAAGTTGCAGTGTCTGACAGGTTTGTAGATGAATGGTTCAGAGAACCGACAAGTTGATAAATTAGACACATGTGCAACTCTTGGGTATCTTTATTGAGGAAACGTTTCGCCACACAGTGGCTTCATCTCCTCCTGTTCTTCAAGATTCTCCTTTGTATGGACTGATGAAGCCACTGTGTGGCGAAACGTTTCCTCAATAAAGATACCCAAGAGTTGCACATGTGTCTAATTTATCAACATGTCGGTTCTCTGAACCATTCATCTACAAACCTGTCAGACACTGCAACTTCTTGGGATCTTAATACTTGGGAATTCTTCGCTTGCCTAATTCTTGGGCACGACCTACTTCAACATTGAACAAATGTTAGACCACCTATGACTGCTGCACCTCTCCTGCCAACGGTTTATAAGCTCCTTGTCAGCACGTATGCCGTATTCTATTCAAGATTGATGGACTGACCACATCGACTCAAGGTTGAGGGACTGATTACCTCATTCTCCTCCTGTTCTTCAAGATTCTCCTTTGTATGGACTGATGAAGCCACTGTGTGGCGAAACGTTTCCTCAATAAAGATACCCAAGAGTTGCACATGTCTAATTTATATTGAATTGATGGGAACTCAGCCTAAATATCATAAGGGCAGATCACCCTTATGGCTGTAAGGCAGCTGAGTCAAGCCTGTTTCTCTCAATATAATAGGTTATACTATGGACACACACTATATAAACACAATTTAAATAAGTAGTTTATAAAGTTGTATTTCTTTTTCTAAAAGTAAATAAGGTGTGGTAACTAGAGAATTGTGCTTGGCAACAGTCTTTTGTTTTTTGGTGGGTTTGGGAGGAGCTTAGCTAGGCTCCTCCTTCTCCCTCTCTCTCTTTTTTGTTGACTTGAAGCTGGTAGGACCTCTGGGTCCTTCTTTCTATTTTTTGGGGCATTATGTGTGCTCCAGGGGTGAGTTTTATAACTTAAGTTGTGGCCACCATACCCAAGGTGACTAAAGTGTGTCAATGCACTGGTTAGCCCAGAGATTAGTCAAGAAGAGAGAAGGGCAATTTGCTGAGATGCACCATGTGGGAGAGCAACTAAGGAGTGTGTAGACTTATGTTTTGTATATTGTATATTCTGTATATTATTATTTAGAATACAGTTATATTTTTATAGAAGTAGTTTAAATAACCTGTGAAGAGGGCTGGTGAAAGCATTTCAGAGACCCTGAGGATGATCAATCATTAATGTATTACCCTAGACTGATAAGGCCTTTAAGTAAAAAGCTACCCCACACTAGGACATGTAGTGAGAACCTTACTATCAAAGTAATAAGGGACAACAACATAACATTGTGGCGCCAAACATTCGCGATTTTCAACATTTGCGAGGCTCTTTATCCCCTAACCCTCGCGAATGTTGAGGGAGACCTGTACAAGGTTCTTTATTTAATCCAATAAGTTAGTAAGTTTATTTAGGTACAAGTACACATAAATACACTTAGACAAATTATCATATATAGTAACATGTATATTAACCACCAGAGTAACACAAAAAACTCAAAGTGACTTAATTCCATTGTGCCCCTTGTAATATCTTAATATATAAACCTTAAAACAACTAAGTAACTTAACTGTGTGAAACTCAGTTAAGATTTTGTTTGGATTTTTAACCCCAGAGGGGTTAACAAGTGTATGGAAATGCATCAAAAGTTTCCACCCTGCCAGGAATTGAACCCAGACCCTCAGCATGTGAAGTTAGAGCTTTTCCAGCCATGCCATTGGAAGATAGTATATTAGTAATTAGGCTGGCCCATAGCCTGGCAAGGGTAAAAATTTTAGGGGTGTCTCCTTACACCAGGTGTCCTGCTCACCTAGCAAGTGAGTAGGTACCTGGGTATTAATGGACTGGTGTGGGTGGCATCTTGGGGAACAAGATTGAGGACCACAATGGAAATAAGACAGTCCCTTGATGATCCACTACTTTCTTGGGTTATCTTGGGTGGTTAGCCCTCCGAGTTTAAAAATCGGAACAACTTATTTATAATATAGTAACTAATAATTTACATAGTCACATCGATACATTTTTATTTGCAAGAGTGAAATTCAATTCAGTTGAATGCAGTGGACCCTCGACCAACAATATTAATCTGTTCCAGAGAGCTTGTCCTTAGTCAAATTTATCGGCAGTCAAATTAATTTTCCCCATAAGAAATAATGGAAATCCAATTAATCAGTTCCAGACAACCAAAAGTATGAAAATTTTGTTTTTGACATGAAATATACATTTTCCTATACAGAAAAACAAGGATACATGCACAATAAATACTGAAGTAAGTGAAGAATAAGTAACACTTGCCTTTATTGAAGATGTGGTGATTAGTGATGAGATGGGAGGAGGAGAGATGATGGAGGTGTATTACTGTTTGGAAGGGGAATCCCCTTCCATGAGGGCTTTAGGTACCAAGTCCCTTCTTTTTTTTAGATACCAAGCCCCTTCTTTTTTTAATGCCACTGGGAACAACTTGAGAGTCACTGGACCTCTGTCGCACCAAAAATCTGTCCATAGAGCTCTGTATCTCACGTTCCTTTAAGATTTTCCTAAAATGGGCCACAACATTGTTATTGTAAAAGTCACCATCACGGCTTGCAATAGCTGTGTCAGGATGATTTTCATCCATAAAGATTTGCAACTTTGTCCACATTGTACAAATTTCCTTAATCGTTGAAGAAGGCAACTTCCTCCATTTCTCTCTCCCCTCCTCTGAAGCAACTTCCTCAGTTGTGGCCTCTTGCTGTTGCAGATGCTCTTGCAACTCATCAGTGGTTAGTTCTTCATCGTTGTACTCCACCAACTCTTCCACATCCTCCCCACTACCCTTCAACCCTAAGGACTTCCCCAATGCCACAATAGATTCCACAACTGGCACAGTTCAAGGTCCTGTTAGTCACTCCCTCCCAAGCCTTACCTATAAAGTTTATGCAATTGAGGATTCTAAAGTGATCTCTCCAGAAGTCTCTTAGAGTCAATTGAGTATCAGAGGTCACTTCAAAGCACTTTTGAAACACTGCTTTGGTGTACAGTTTTTTTGAAATTTGAAATGACCTGCTGGTCCATGGGCTGGAGGAGAGGAGTGGTTTAGGAGGCAAGAATTTGACTTTGGTAAAACTCAAGCCCCCCAAAATTCGCTCTGGCAACTCTGAAGGATGAGCAGGAGCATTGTCTAATACCAGGAGGCACTTGAGTGGCAATTTATTTTCCAGGAGGTAATTTTTCACAGTGGGGCCAAACACATGATGAAACCAATCATAGAAAATGTCCCTAGTGACCCATGCCTTACTGTCTGCCCTCCACATCACACACAAATTAACTTTGGCGACATTGTTTTTCTTGAACTCTCTCGGAGTTTCAGAGTGATACAAGAGTAGAGGCTTCACTTTGCAATCCCCACTAGCATTACTACACAACATGATAGTTAGCCTTTCTTTCATAGGCTTGCGTCCTGGCAGTGCTTTTTCCTCCTGTGAAATGTAGGTCCTGTTTGGCAATTTCTTCCAAAGCAGGCATGTATCGTCATAATTAAACACTTGTTGGGGTTTTAATTTTTCAGTGTCTGTGGACTCCTTGAATTCCTGCACATACATGTATTTTTCAGCCGCTTTTGTGTCTGAACTGGCAGCCTCTCCATGCCTTACCACACTGTGTATGCCACTACGATTTTTAAATCTCTCAAGCCAACCTTTGCTGGCCTTAAACTTAATAACATCACCACTAGTTGCAGGCATTTTTTTAATTAAATCATCATGCAACTGCCTTGCCTTTTCACGTATTATTGATTGAGTAACACTATCTCCTGATATTTGTTTTTTGTTTATCCAGAACAACAACAGTCTCTCAACATCTTCGAGTATTTGCGATCTGTTTCTCGAAAAGATACTCGCACCATTCCCAACAACAGCTGCCTTGATTGCCTTTCTGTTGGCCAAGATAGAAGCAATGGTTGATTGGGGTTTGTTATACAGCCTGGTCAGCTCAGAGGCACGCACTTGACTTTCATACTTTGTAATTATCTCCTTCATTTCAATTGTAATTCTCACTCTTTTAACCACAGGGTTGGCACTAGAAGCTTTCCTTGGGCCCATGGTGGCTTATTTAGCAGCTACAAGCACTAAAAACACTGGACTAATACAAAATGTATCGAATGTATGCATGGAAGGAACTGCACTGGCTTGTAAACACTGGCACAATAACTGAAGGCAGGGCAGCTGAGGTGCGCACAGGCCACATGGACGCATTCAGGACAAATGTTGTTAGACGAGTTTTTCATCACTGGTTTTGCCAAAATTTTTATGCTCAAACTCATAGTTAGACAATTCTGTCATTAGACATATTAGGTTACCATATTAACAATATGGTACCATATTGCTACCATATTAACAATATGGTACCATATTGCAACCATATTAACAATATGGTACCATATTGCTACCATATTAACAATATGGTACCATATTGCTACCATATTGCTACCATATAAACAATATGATACTATACGCCGAGGTCAGTGGTCACCTGCGGTCATACCTGCCTAAGCTCTTGGGAGTTAGCGTGGGCTGTTACCAAGCACCATGGCTTGTCGTAGTGTTTTAGAATCTCAGGTTCAAGTGTTGAAGAAGGAGATTTTACTTCTTTAGGAGGAAAAATAGGAGGCTGAAGCTTCACATAGATGAGTGTGGGAGTGAGTGTAAGGAAGAAATCGTCACCAGCAGTGATAGTGGCAGCCGCTTTAGGTGGAAAGTGGTTCACAGTTCAGGGAGAAGGAAGATGAGAAGAGTTAATAGAGAAGGTGTGAAGGTAGGAAATCAATTCTCTGTTCTCCAAGACGAGTGTACTTCAGTGGTTAGTGAGGTTGAAGGTACCACTGATTCCCCTTCTAATCAAGGTAAGAATATTTTAATAGGCAGAAAGGTCAGAGAGAGAGTGTGCCTTCCTGGAGCTGGTGTTGGCGACATAGTCAGCAGGTTGGATAATATCATGGCAGGTAATGGGAACAAGCCCATTATCTGTCTTAGTGCTGGTGGAAATGATATTGGGAAGGGTAGGAGAGAGGAGCTGCTGGATAAGTACAGGTCAGCCATAGAAGTAGTTAGGTCTAAGGAAGGGATCCCAGTCATATGTAGCATCTTGCCTAGAAAGGGAGTGGGCAATGAATGGATGTCTAGGGCAGTTGGTATAAATTGCTGGCTAGACAGGTACTGCAAGGAACTTGCAATCCCATTCATTGATAACTGGGACCTCTTCTTTGGCAAAAGTGATATGTATGCAAGGGATGGGGTTCATCTCTCTGGGGATGGAGTGGTTGCATTAACCAATTCAATTGAGAGGGTAATTGATGACTTGTCTAGGAATTTAAACTGATAGATTATAAAGGTATGGGTGTTTGTGGGGAACAATCAGGCTGCAGCATTAGGGTTAAAAACAGCAGTTATTACCGGGATACCTCAGGGATATGTTTAAAAGACAATATTCAAAATAAAGTTGCTAGTAATGGCAAATCAATTGATTAACAAACAAAGAGAGACAGTAGAGGGCAACGAGTGACTAGCTCCCTTAAGGTTTACTATACAAATAGTAGGAGTCTAAGAAATAAGATAGATGAGCTAAGATTACTTGCAAGTGTAGTTAATATAGATATTATTTCTATAACAGAGACCTGGTTCAACCTGAAAGATAGAGAAATGCCTTCTGAATGCAACATACAGGGTTATAAACTATTCCACACTGATAGGGTCAACAGGAAGGGTGGTGGAGTGGCAATGTATGTCAGAGAAAATTTAAATTGTTGCCTTAGACATGATATAAGATTAGAAACATAGAACACAGAACCTGTTTGGCTACATTTTCTTGAGGGATGTGACAAATTAATTTTGGGTGTGATTTATAGGCCCTCAAACCTTGATAGGGAGTGCAGTATGCTGTTATGGGAAAGAATGGAAGAACAACTTAGATAACCAGTTCAGTGACTACTTTGCTCTCCAAGAAGATAAAACTGAACAAGATAAACTATCGGACGCAGTAATAGTTAACAGTCCACTTTTTCCCAGTGATATGAACCAAACAAACAGTAAAGAAATTACTCTGCAGATCATAAAGGACCAAACAAGTGTTATTGTACCAGAGTCTGAAATAAAAGAAGCCAGGTTACTAGGATCCCATGGTAGAAAAAGTGTTATGCTTAGATTCCACTCACATGACAGGAAAAAAGACTTAATTATTGCATCTATTAAAGTAAAGAAAGAGGTATACATAAACGAGTGTCTTACCAAAAAACGTCAGAACCTCCTGTATAGAGTCAGAAAACTTAAGCGGGAGAATAATGACACAATATACCAATGCTTCACACGGGATGGGAAAATTCTTGTTAGGAAAACAAATGTAGGTCAACTGTACACAATCACGAACGAGAATGATCTATCACGATTTCTCAGGGATACTAATCTTACAGAGAATAACTAAACAATGTCCAACTTAAAAGCCTACGTAGTGTAGTGTAAGTTTTGCTCCATTATTGTTCAAATTTCATTGTACAATCTCTTAGTAATTAAATAATCAACTACCTCATTTTGTGATTTTACTAGTAAGCATAAGTCACCTTATGTGATTTTCTTATTTACTATTGTTCACTTGAACATTAGCTGAATTGATACTTTCTCTGTCCATATTACTACCTCATATTTTTTAAATACTATCAATTGATATTACTTACTAAAATTAATAAATATAATTTTTACTAAAATTTCAATTTACTCTTAACATTTTTGACATTTAATAACCATTACTTGTCTAATTACCTTTACCTGTTTTAATACCACATTTACTATCCTAGATTACTCTAAATTACCTTGTACTGCCATATAACCTCAAGTATAACTACCAGTGCAATATTGAATGAAATAAACATTACTTTTTCACTTTTTTTGTAATCATTATTACTTACTAAAATTTTATTAAACACCATATTTACTACCAGTCAATTTTACTTTTGTACATTAAACATTATTTTATACTTCCCATAACATTTTGTTGCCAAATTTTCAAGTTTTTATATTCAACCCCAACCTTTATATTATCCTTTGTACCTGTGTACCTGGGTACCTGTCTACCATCTTACTATCATATTATAATCAAGACATTACCATTGTGATTTTTTTACTATTATTCTTTTGGTACTTTAATTGTGAATTTTATTTTGTCAATTTAAATCTAGTTATAATCTTGATCTTGTCAACAACCTATACCAGACTCTAGTGCAATTTCAAGTACCATTTCAAATTGTATTTTTATATTATAAGTTTATATTATAATTCCTACCATCTGTCCATTTAACTTTGCTTACCATTACTTAATTTTAGTCCCTTATATATTTTCTCCTTTATTTTAGCTTTATATAACTATCCTAGTTTATATATTCACAATTGTTAAAATAATCAAGGTGCTATTCTCAGGTGCTAAAGTAGAATAAGTTCACAATTTTGCCATTATATTCCAAAGCTCATTTATTTGATTACCACTTTATTGTTCACCACAACCTATATTAGTCCCTTTTTATTATAATTTTATACTATAATTCTAACTTTAAAAAATTACCTTTATAGTACTACCTACTATCATATTCCCAAGCTCCATTATATGATCATCACTTTATTTGTATTAGTCCATTAGCTCATTATTTTACATTTGTTAAATAATTCAAGGTGCTATTTTTTAGCTTAAGATTATTTACTTTGTTTTATACTTAATTCTAACTATAGATTCACTACAAATCTTATGATTACAAGCATTGATCCTGATACCAACCTCTTATTTAATGACTTAAATGAATCAAACAGTTACTGTAATTACTACACTGCAGAACAATCAAAGGCACTTCTCAGTGCCAACAACAACATAACTATCTTTAACTACAATATCAGATCTTTAAGCAAGCATTATGATGACCTCATAGCATTACTAAATTCCTTACATGCCAATATGTCCATCATTACACTAACTGAAACCTGGCTAAAGCCTGATAGTACAGATGTCTATGCCATTCCTGGTTACACAGCCATACACAACTGTAGGCCAGACCAACAAGGGGGTGGCACTGCTATATACTACTCAGACCAACTAGTATGTATCACTAATACTTGCACAAGGGATGAACATGGGGAATATATAATAGCTAAATTCAAATCCAAATACCTACAAAAACCTCTCACATTGATAAACATCTACAGAGTTCCACAGTCAAACATTAGCCAATTTAGTCAAAATCTAGGAAGTATGATAACTGATGCACGCATGAACAAAGATCACTTACTACTCTCAGGTGACTTCAATATAAATCTCCTGCAAGACCAGGACCCACACGTTACTGAATTCACAAACACAATGAGCAACTGTATGTTACTACCAACAGTAACAAAACCTACAAGAGTTACAGAGACTAGTGTTTCCCTACTTGACCACATCTGGACCAACACCATATCCCCTTTAAAATCAGGCATAATTACAGATAATACCACAGACCACTACCCTACTTTCCTCATAACAACTCTTGGTAAACTACCCCAAGACACTACTAAAGTCACCTTCAGACTTCACAATGAGGCAGCCATTAATAACTTCACAACAGCAGTAGCAAACATTGATTGGCACACTGAGCTAGAAATCTATACAGATATTGACGAATGTATTAATAATTTTCTAAAAAAGACCCAATACCTCTATAACAAGCACTGCCCTAAAAAAACTAAACAGATGACAGCAAAGAGACTGAACAGTCCCTGGCTAACACCCAGCATTCTCAAATACATAAATACAAAACACCAATATGAAAAACAGTACAGAATGGGTCACATAACCAGAGACCAAACAAAACGTTACTCGTCAATCCTAACCAGCCTGATAAGAAGGGCAAAAAAATTGTATTATGAGAACAGATTATCCAACTTACGAGGTGATATAAAAAAGACCTGGAAAACCCTATCAGAAATTCTGGGAACAAAACAGATATCACGAAATAGCGAAATAAAATTAGCAAAATCAGATGAACCCCAACTCCCACCAACAGAAACAGCAAACAGACTCAATGATTTCTTCTCCACTATAGGACAAAACCTTGCCAATAAAATCCCAAGCTCAGATACCCCACCAAATGACTACCTCACCGGCAACTACCCGAACACACTGTTCCTAGCTCCGACTAACCCATACGAAGTCTCCCTTATTATCAATGCACTAAAAAACAAGGCAGGAGATTTAAGTACCTTACCACCCTTTATATACAAAAAAGTGTCACAAGTGCTATCTCCAATCATTGCAACACTCTTTAACAAATCCATTGAATCCTCCACCTTCCCTACAGTACTCAAAATAGCAAGGGTCACCCCGTTCCACAAAGGAGGAGACCAAACAGAGTTGAATAACTATAGGCCAATATCCAACTTACACCCTCTCTCAAAAATCTTCGAAAAATTAATTCATAAACGAATCTACTCCTACCTTATCTCCCAAAACATACTCAACCCCTGCCAATTTGGATTCAGGCCTAATAAAAATACTAATGATGCTATTATACACATGCTAGAACATATATACACTGCAATAGAGAAAAAAGAAGTCCCACTGGGGATCTTCATTGACTTACGTAAAGCTTTTGATACAGTTGACCATGACTTGCTCCACGTAAAATTGTCACACTATGGTATAAGAGGGCACTCCCTCAACTACCTCAAGTCTTACCTCAGCAACAGAAGCCAATATGTGTACGCAAATGGGGCAAACTCTTCTGCGCAACCAATTACAGTTGGTGTCCCACAGGGAAGTGTCCTTGGCCCTCTTCTCTTTCTCCTATACATAAATGACCTTCCAAATGCTTCGCAATTACTCAACCCCACACTATTTGCAGATGACACTACATACGTCTTCTCTCACCCGAGCCCAGTCACACTAGCCAATACTGTAAATACCGAATTACAGAAAATATCTACCTGGATGAGGACTAACAAACTTACACTAAACATTGACAAAACCTACTTCATTCAGTTTGGTAACAGAGCTACAGATGTCCCTCTTAACATAATGATAAACGGATCACCTATCACAAAGCTAACAGAGGGAAAATTCTTAGGAATCCACCTTGATAATAGACTCAAATTTCATACACATATACAACAAATTTCTAAGAAAATTTCCAAGACTGTAGGCATACTATCGAAGATACGGTACTATGTTCCACAGTCAGCCCTCCTGGCCCTATATCACTCTCTTATTTACCCCTATCTCACCTATGGAATTTGTGCATGGGGCTCAACAACAATTAACCATCTCAGACCACTAATTACCCAACAAAAGGCTGCAGTTAGAATGATAACAAATTCTCATTACAGGCAGCACACTCCACCAATATTCAATACACTAAACCTACTCACCATACAAAACATCCATACTTATTACTGCACCTATTACATACATAGAACACTTAACTCTGATATTAACCCTCCCCTCAAACATCTCCTTGCCAACCTCAACAGAACACATGACCATAACACAAGGCACAGATCACTCTTTGATGTTCCTCGTGTCCATCTCACACTATGCAAAAACTCAATGCACATAAAAGGCCCTAAAATCTGGAATTCATTACCTGTAAATATAAAAGAAACACTACCTGTTTATAAATTCAAGTCTCTTCTCAAAGATCACTTACTCACCCAAAACCAAATAAATACTGAATAACTGAACCTTATAAATTGTATATCTTAAATGTTTCTCACAATTATATCACATAAATGTTAAACCTAAAACCGAATCTAACTTTATTATTTTTTAAATACACTACCAAACAGAATCCTTCATATGACTGAATGCAACCATATGACCTGTCTTTGTAATACTCACTTGTGCTTTATAGTAATCTGTTTACATTAATGTTTTATCACTGATTTCATCATTGCTTAGTTAATCTTAAGTTAATTTTAAGCCAGCCCGTAATGCTATGCATAGTATAAGTGGCTTTGGCATGCTGCTCTTATCTGTATTTTTTTGTACCTCTGTATGTGTGCTCAAATTGGTAATAAATAAATAAATAAATAAAAAAAATCCATATGGCATATAGAAAATTTTGTGATAATGGGAGATTTTAACTTTAGACAAATTGATTGGAACAATATGACAGAAAATCTTGAGTCTAGTGACTTTCTTGATACAGTTCAATATTGCTTTTTTAGAACAGGTTGTGACAGAACCAACTAGAGGAAACAATCTGCTTGACTTGGTTCTTGCCAACAAAGATTCACTAATTAATAATCTTGAGGTTAATGATGAGCTTGGGGAAAGTTATCACAAATCACTTAGTTTCAATATATCTTGGAATTACCCAGATAACTGCAATCAAATCTCTGTCCCAGATTTTCGCTTTGCCGATTTCATGGGATTGAAAAATTACCTGGGTGGGCTAAATTGGGATGTCCTGACTATGGGTCAGGTAGGTGATCTTGGTTGTCAATATGACGTTTTTCAGAGCATAGTTCTAGCTGCCCAGACAACTTATGTTCCGAGTAGGGAAATAAGATCTAACAAAAATGATCCCAAATGGATGAACAATAGATTAAAACATCTCATTGGTCAAAAGAGAGGCATATATAGGCATATCAAAAGAGGGGATGGGCAGTTAAGAAATCAATATATTCAATTAAAAAGAGAAATAAAGATAGGAATAAGAAAAGCAAAAAGAGATTATGAGGCTAAGGTTGCAAGGGATTCAAAGACTAACCCAAAAGGGTTCTTTCAGGTATACAGAAGTAAGATTAGGGACAAGATTGGCCCACTTAAGAGTAACTCTGGTCAGATCACTGACAGTGATAAGGATATGTGTGAAATTCTCAATACCTACTTCCTCTCAGTTTTCACCCAGGAAAATACTAGCGATATTCCTGAAATAATAGATTATGTAGAACAGGATAATAAACTATGTACGATTGCAGTAACTAGTGACATGGTCCTCAGACAAATAGAGAAACTAAAACCTAACAAATCCCCAGGTCCTGATGAACTGTTTACAAGGATGTTAAAGGAATGTAAAGAGGAACTTAGCATATCTTTGGCGAATCTTTTTAACATGTCACTACAAACTGGCATAGTGCCTGATAAGTGGAAAATGCCAAATGTAATACCTATTTACAAGGCAGGTGACAGGTCCTTGGCTTTGAACTATAGACCAATAAGCCTTACCTCCATAGTAGGGAAATTTATGGAATCAATAATTGCCGAAGCAATTCGTAGCCATCTTGATCTTGATAGGCACAGATTGATTAATGAATCTCAACACGGTTTGAAAAAGGGGCGTTCCTGTCTTACGAATTTACTAACTTTTTAACTAAGGTGTTTGAGGAGGTAGATCATGGTAATGAATATGATATTGTGTATATGGACTTCAGTAAGGCTTTCGATAGAGTTCCTCATCAGAGGCTATTGAGGAAACTTAAGGCACACGGAATAGGAAGAGAAATTTTTTCCTGGGTAGAGGCGTAGCTGACAAATAGGCAGCAACGAGTTTGCATAAATGGGGAAAATCAGAATGGGGGTGTAGTGATACTGCTCCTGTGGGGAGCAGCAGCAGGATAATACTGCACCACCTCTCGGGGCCCTTAACAACAACAACAGTTTGGTGTGTGTAATGGGCGCCAACACATGGTGTGTGATTCTCTTCTCTTATATCCATATATTAGTGATGCAGATTACATGGTGAGTTTAAATATGTGGCCTGTAGTTATAACTTTTCTCTTGACATATGCAAGACATCACTGTGAAGGCTTACTCAGCCCTGTAACAACTTCAGACAGTGTTACCAAGGCTGGCTCCTCCTTAGGAAAATTAGTGAATAGAAAAAGAAATAATAACAGACAAACATAAACACTTCATTATATAGAAAATATAAAACACTTAAATATGAAATATTAATCCTACACTAAAGAAAATGAAAAATGAAAAATATAAATGATAACTGAATTCAACGCTAATATATATAGGTGTGTCTGGTGTTGGTGACACTGAGTGTTGTTGAAATCGTAGCAGTTGCTGATGATGGGGAGGGGGGTTGCAGGTGTTGGTTACAACCCACCGGTTCGTTCTTCACTGTATAGCCTTGAGTATTCTATCCCGATGACAGGAAAGCAGGTTCTTTACCGCTGCAATGATGAGGGGTTACGTCCTGCAATTTCATACAGGTGCACAGGTAATTAAATCCAAAAAGGGGAAGTCTCAGGACGTTAGTCCATCTCCATCAGTTCTACTCGCTGATTGGCAGGTGACCCTCTCTATCATCCAAGCTGGAAAGATAGACAGTTTACCCACTGCTTAAGAAATCACTCTCCATGATAAGTACAATACCTAAAAGATGTGGTGATTATTACAACAGTCAACCTAGAGCAACACTGAAAAGACTAAGTTTATTATTGGTCAAAAGTGAAGCTTTTAACCAATAAATCCACTAGAATACAAGGCAGGCATGTACTTACAGTAGTGCTAGGAGCTGTGAGTCTAGTGATTACTGTTTGGACCGGAGCCCCACACGTCACCTTTCGGGGGGGGGGGGGGAAGAAGGAGGGGAAGGGATAGCGGGAGCTAGACTGACCCTACCTTAACAAGCAGCCGGCAGTCAAACTATCACTTTCGGGGTGGGGGAAAAACGGCGGGAATAGCGGGAGCTTGACTTACCCTACCTTAACAAGTAGCCGGCAATGAAACTATTGTTACTATATACTCCCTCGCTACTCCTATCTATTGAACTTTTCCCTCACACTCCCCCATACCAAGACTTATAGTCAAGGAGTATAAGAAGAATAGGCGAGGAAAAAGTTCTAACATGTGGAAGTCGCGTAAGGCAACAAATCTTCTACTGACTGTCACGACTTAACCAGTCAGAGAAATAATTGGATGAACCATTGATAAACACAATATGGAACTTAAAAGCCTGGAGTGCCAATGTCCACTTCAAGAGGGGACTGTTGGTTCCCTTAAAAGTTTCTAGGTATATCAAAGGTTTGTGGTCCGTTTCTAAAATGAATTCTTTTCCCAGCAAATAAAATTTAAGTTTGGAGATTCCCCACACAAGGGCCAAACATTCCTTTTCTATGGTGGAGTACCTCGTTTCTGCGGGAATGAGTTACTGGCTTAGGAAACATACAGGGAAGGGAGTACCATCATGGTATTGGAGTAGCACTGCACCTAAGCCAGTATTGGAGGCATCAGTTCTTAAACAAAATGTTTTATTAATATCTGGAATCTGAAGTATAGGGTCTTTCGAAAAGATACTTTTAATCTCATTAAACTTTTCCTGAGCTACGTCGGAAAGTTCAAGAGGTTCCTTCACAGACTTTTTAAGGAAGTAGGATAAGATGCCTGTAAGATCAGTAAGGTTCGGAATAAACCATGCATAAAAATTTACAGAACCAAGAAAGCTACGCATGAGCTTCTTGGTTTTGGGAAATTTAAATTCTAATAAAGCTTTGATCTTACTGGGGAGAGGCTGCAGAGTGATATTAGAAAGTATCAGTCCAAGATATCTAATCTTGTTATACCCAAGGAAGCATTTCTTCGGTTTGGTAGTGAGGCCATGTGAGAGTAACCTAGGCAAAACTGATGTTAATGTTTGGATATGTTCGCCCCACGTGGATGTCATTACGTAAATGTTATCAAAATAAACTGAAACATTTGGCATATTACAAACGACATTTCTCATCAGTCTCACATAGGTAGCAGAGACAGTTACCAAACCGAAGGGCATAGTTCTATACTGCATCAGTCCTTGGTGTGTAGGAAAAGCGGTGTACTGCTTAGAAGAAGGATCTAACATTACTTGATGATATTCCTGCGCAGTCATAAAATTCGTGTAGATCGCTATCTATTAAGGGCATAGGCTCAGCATCCCACCGAGTTATAGCATTAAGGCCTCTGAAGTCAATAGCAAGTCTATATGAATTATCCTCCTTCTTAACCATGACTACTGGTGAACAATATGAAGATACTGAAGGTTCAATGATCTTTAGTTTTAATAATTTGTCTACCTCTCGGTCAAATGCATCCCTAAGGTGAACTGGAACTGGGTATAATTTTCGTTTGATCTGGAACTGGGTATAATTTTCGTTTGATAGGATTGTCCGTCACTAAGTCAATCTTATGGACTACCGTGGAGGTAACACCTGGAATATCAGTAAAGACGTCTGAAAAATTACTCACACATTGAAGTAGTTCATGTCTCTTATGGTCATCCAAAGATTCATTAATATTAATGTTGGTTGCGCCCGAGTGGTCAAGAGTTACTAAGTCATGTAGTTCTTCATCATAGTCTAAGTTAGAGGTGTCAATTACGCACACCTTACATTCTTCAGTTGTCTTATCAAGTTCGTGTGGAAAAACTAAGTCAAACTTATTAAGGCAGTTAACAGAATTTCTTCGGTAATATTTCTTAAGGATGTTGATATGATAAAGCTTAGGTTTCCCCTTGACTTCTATAAGATAGTCAACTTTCCCAAAAATTTTTAATACTTTATATGGACCTTTCCATGCTACTAATAATTTATTTGACTTGATCGGCAAAAGTACAAGAACTTCATCCCCTACTTTAAAACTTATCCTCTGACTTTTGGAATCAAAATAGGTTTTGTACTGGTCCATTGACAAGCTTAGGTTTTTGGAAACTATGTCAGAGGTCTCCTCAAGTTTGGATCTAAGGTCAAGGAGAAACTGGTAAGAAGACTGAACCTCAGCATTTACCTCCTCATTAGTCCATCAGTCATGAAGGATGGACAGTGGACCTCTGGCCTGTCTACCATAGAGAAGTTCAAAAGGTGAAAACCCCAAAGAGTCACTGGGAACTTCCCTCATGGCAAACAAAGCACAGGGTAGGTAGCGATGCCACTCCTTAGGCTTAAGGGAGCAAAGTTTCCTTAAAATGGACTTGAGAATCGAATGCTGGCGCTCAATCCTCCTCATCACGGTATAAGAGGCCATGCGCTTGCTTATTTCAAATCCTACATTACTAATAGGTATCAGTATGTCACAATTAAAGACACAGCATCAGCAACACGGCCACTTGATACTGGAGTTCCGCAGGGAAGTGTCCTTGGTCCCCTGCTCTTCCTCATATACATCAATGACCTTCCAAACGTATCCCAACACCTGAAACCCATTCTCTTTGCTGACGACACGACTTATGTCATCTCTCACCCTAATCTTGCCACCCTCAACACCACTGTGAATGAGGAGCTTGGATGACAGCCAATAAACTTACGCTTAACACTGACAAAACCTACTATATTATGTTTGGTAGCAGAGCAGGAGATGCATAAATTAACATTAAGATTGACAACACTCTAATAACCAGAAATAATGGGGGCAAATTCCTAGGCTTATACCTTGACAACAACCTGAATTTCAGCACCCATATCCAGCATATAACCAAAAAAGTATCCAAAACGGTTGGGATCCTCTCCAAGATACGATACTACGTTCCGTAAAATGCCCTTCTCACACTATACCACTCACTTATTTATCCATACCTCACCTATGCTATTTGTGCTTGGGGATCAACTGCAGCAACACACCTAAAGCCAATAATAACCCAACAAAAAGCTGCAGTAAGAATAATCACTAAATCCCATCCCTGGCAACACACCCCCCCACTCTTCATAGACCTAAACTTACTCCCTGTTCAGTACATCCACACTTACTACTGTGCAATCTACATCTACAGGGCCTTAAACTCTAATATCAACCTTGACCTAAAACGCTTTCTTGAGAGTTGTGACAGAATCCACAGGCATAACACCAGACACAAACATCTCTACGACATTCCCCGTGTCCGACTAAACCTTTACAAAAATTCAATGTATGTCAAAGGCCCTAAAATCTGGAATACCCTACCTGAGAACTCTAGAACTGCAGACACATTCATCACCTTCAAAACTACCATTAGAAAACATCTTATCTCCCTGATACACCCTGTCAACTAACTACACGAATACCACCTGGTGGTTCACACTTACACTCACTGACTCATTTGACCATAAACAGAAATATTAATCTCAATCTTAAAATAATGAATCCTGTGATACTCCAATACTGAAACTATGTACTGTGCCAAAACAAAAGCATTTACATTGCTAAACTCACAAACTAGTATTTAGTCACTTAGCCATAATACCAACTTACCTCATAATTTGTAATATTTTACAATTAAGAATAAAACTAAGTCTGCCCGAAATGCCTAGCCATGCTAAGCGTTCTAGTGGTACACTCTGTAATCACTATTTTACTACATGTAAACCACACAATAACCAAATTTCTGTAAACTCAGCATTGTAATCCTTATAGAGAATAAACTTTGAATTTGAATTTGAATTTGAATTACAGCTGGGATGATAGGGTGTGGTGAAGAGAGGCTTCACTCCCAGAAGTTGGCATAGATGTTGCATTAAGTCAGATGTGAATTGTGTCCCACGGTCAGACAAAATTTCTCTAGGGATGCCCACTCTGGAGAAGATGGACAAAAGGGCTTCAGCCACCTCTGTAGTAGTTATGGTCTTTAAGAGTATGGCTTCAGGGAAACTCGAAGCATAATCAACTAATGTTAATATAAATCTATGTCCCCCAGATGAAAGTGGAGATAAAGGACCAACGATGTCAATAGCTACTTTTTCAAAAGGTACCGTAAAGACTGGCATTTTGCCCATAGGTACTCGCCGGGTACCTCGGGAGGATGACAGTTGGCAAACTTTACACGATCTACAATAGGTAGTGATATCTGAGAACATTTTTTGGCCAAAAATAGGTTTCCCTAATTTTATTTAAGGTTTTATGATGCGAGAAATGTCCGGCCACTGGCAGGTCATGAGCCATTTTAAGAACAGTCTCTCTGCATTGACTTGGAACAACTAAGATGGAATAGTCTATCTCGTCTGAATTTAATTTGAATACTGACTTGTACAAGATACCTTTTATATATTCAAATTTATATGAAAAGTTTTTCCTTTGGCTAACTTGATTTTGTTTAGCGGCATTATGGCAATTCTGAAGAGAAGGGCAATTATGTTGTAAATTGACAAAGGAGTCCTTCGATATATCTAAAGGCTTAAAGTCAGGGAAAATCAAAGAATGGACAGTAGGAGAAGCCTGGGCTTTGGTCTGAGCCCTAGTCAAGACATTTATAGTATCGGAGACGATGTCTTCACATTCATCTAACAAGTGAACCGGTGATCCTACTACCTCGCTTTTGAGAGTATCATCACTGGTTTTTAATCCCACATGAATCTCACGAGACATTGTCTCATTTGAACTTTCGAGGGACTTCTCTGACTCTACAGAAGGAGGATCTGAAACACTTATGTCCATCTTTGGTGCTGACAGGTCAACCACAGAAGGAAGAATGACACCTTTTACATTACCTATTAGTACGGAGCAAGAAGTGATGGGAGCTAGTACGGCTTCAGACCAACCTGTGGACCATTTAGACCTAATGTAACAACGGATGGTAGGAAAAGTGTCCGTATGGCCCAAGTAGTCTGAAAGTATAGCAGAGGAATGAGTTTCTTTAAGATTAGGGAACAGCTTATCAGAAATTACTATACATGTGCATCCAGTGTCTCGTAAAATGGTAGATACATTAAGTCCATTAACTGTTCCTGAACAGAAGGGTGCTTGGTCATTACAGTCTTTAAAACATCTTCCAACTTTTTGGACCTTCTTAGAAGGACAATCTGGACGTTTATGTCCCTTAACACCACACAAATGACGAACAGGAATAAAAGAAGTCATTTTACTTTCCACTAGAGGCTTTGATTTCTTAAGGTCTGATGAACCCTTGCCTTTAGGGTTCGATCCCTTTAGGTCTTTATAGGAATTGTGAGCCTCAGCATACAGGTCAGCAGCCTCAGCAACTTCCTCAGCTTTAATCATGTTATGTTCTCTGATGAATGTTTGTATCTGATGGGGAAGAGCTGTCAGTAACTGGTCAGCAACCATGAAGTCTCTAAGAGATTCATAACTGCGATCAATTCCTGAACTCTCTATCCAAAAGTCGAACAAACGAAAGAGTGTTACCTGTAACTGCTGAAAGTTCTGGCCAGGCTGTAAGGTGGCATACCTGAAATCTTTCCTGTAAGAATTTGTGGTTTTTTGATATGCTTTAAGGATTGCCTTCTTCAGAAGGTTATAATTACATATGATATCCTGCACAAAGTTGCATAGATATTCAAGGTTGTACCAGAAAATAACATTCCTAACCTGGTAGCCCAGGTGTCAGCAGGCCATTCACAGAGGGTAGTGGTATTTTCAAACCTGATAATGTATGAAGTTATGTCTTCCCCCTCTGTGAAGGGAGGTAAATTAGGTGTTGGAATATGTGCACTGACTGCACGTTGTTCCATTACTCCTTCCTCTAATTGTTGTTGTGTAAAAGTTAACTTTTTATTCTCCAATTCAAGGCGAGATTTTTCGAGCTCGCAATCCTTTTCTCTCTCTATTAACTCATGTTCTCTAGCTTTTCCTCAACTTCTCTATCCTTTGCTCTTTCCTCAAGTTCTCTTAATTTAACCTGTTCCTAACGTATCTTAGCTTGTTCCTCACGTATTTTAGCTTGTTCTTCACGTTCCTTATCCTTTGCTCTTTCCTCAAGTTCTCTTAATTTAACTTGTTCTTCATGTACTCTAGCTCTCTCCACACGACCAAGTATATCACACTCCTTTTTGTCTTATCTCTCTCTTTCTAACTGTCTTTCTTGGATTTCTCTCTCAATTCTCTCTCTCTCCTTTTTCTCTTCTCTTTTGATTCTCTCTCTCTCCTTTTCTTCTTCTCTTTCTATTCTCTCTCTCTCCTTTTCTTCTTTTTCCCTTTCTGTCTTTCTTCTCTCTCAATTTTCTCTCTTTCAAGTCTTTCCTGGATCTTAGCACTAATGAAAGATTCTAAATTCTTCCCTGTTATTCCTAACTTACTTCCAGCGTTCATCCAAAACTGGTATTCATTCATACTTGCAAGAATAACTTAATCTATCAGGGGAAATGAAACGGGTATTAAAGAAAACGGAGGGTTCAATTCCTGCTCCGCTCAAACTGTAAATAAACCAGAGGGCTCGATCCCTACTTCAATTAAACAATATGTATTAATTAAAACTAAGGGTTCTATGCCGGCTCTGAGCAAACAGTAAGTAGAATGGGGTCACTTGACCATCCATCTTCTCGCCAACAAATCAAGAGTGCCCTTTGACAGTTCCCTTGATATAATAAAGAGCTCAATGAAATAAATTGTCACTGGAAAATCTCGGGTCCCTAGAGTCTAATCCTCCAAAGTGTTTCAAGCTCACACAAAAATAGATTTCAGAATTAACTAGTATTCCTGCCTTGACTTACAATAAATTGAGACTAATGCTTCAAATGATGTAGTGGAAGTTTTAGCAGTAAAGGTCGAGAACCAAAACCTAGTCATTGTGGTAGTCTACAAGCCTCTGGATGCAACATCCCAGCAATTCCAGGAACAGCTGTTAAAAATTGACCACTGTCTGGAAAATCTTCCAGCTCCTGCACCCAACATCTTGCTCCTGGGGGATTTCAACTTAAGGCACCTAAAATGGAGGAATATAGCAAATAATATTGTTGCAGTAATAACACCAGGAGGCAGCTCTGATGAAAACTCACACTCACACGAGCTTTTAAATCTCTGCACAAAATTCAATTTAAACCAGCAAATAATAGAGCCTACTAGACTGGAGAATACACTAGACCTCATCTTCACTAACAATGATGAACTGATAAGAAATGTCACCATATCAAAAACAATATACTCAGATCACAACATAATTGAGGTTCAGACATGTATGCGTGGAGCCCAAGACCGACAAAATGAGACTAGTCACGAGGGAGCATTCACCAAATTCAACTTCAATAACAAAAACATAAAGTGGGACCAAGTAAACCAAGTCCTAACCGATATAAGCTGGGAAGATATACTAAGCAACACAGACCCCAACTTATGCCTAGAACAGATTAACTCGGTGGCACTCGATGTATGCACAAGGCTTATTCCTCTAAGAAAAAGGAGGAGTAGATGTAAAATAGAAAGAGACAGGCGCTCCCTTTACAGGCGACGGAAAAGAATAACAGAGCGGCTAAAAGAGGTCAATATATCTGAAATGCGTAGGGAGACACTGGTCAGAGAAATAGCAAGCATCGAACTTAAGCTAAAAGAATCCTTTAGGAGTCAGGAATCGCGGGAAGAACTAAAAGCCATAAATGAAATCGAAAGAAACCCAAAGTATTTCTTCTCCTATGCCAAATCAAAATCGAGAACAACGTCCAGTATTGGGCTCCTACTTAAACAAGATGGGTCCTACACAGATGACAGCAAGGAAATGAGTGAGCTACTCAAGTCCCAATATGACTCAGTTTTTAGCAAGCCGCTAACCAGACTGAGAGTCGAAGATCAAAACGAATTTTTTTATGAGAGAGCCACAAAATTTGATTAACACAAGCTTATCCGATGTTATCCTGACGCCAAATGACTTCGAACAGGCGATAAATGACATGCCCATGCACTCTGCCCCAGGGCCAGACTCATGGAACTCCGTGTTCATCAAGAACTGCAAGAAGCCCCTATCACGAGCCTTTTCCATCCTATGGAGAGGGAGCATGGACACGGGGGTCGTCCCACAGTTACTAAAAACAACAGACATAGCCCCACTCCACAAAGGGGGCAGTAAAGCAACAGAAAAGAACTACAGACCAATAGCACTAACATCCCATATCATAAAAATCTTTGAAAGGGTCCTAAGAAGCAAGATCACCACCCATCTAGAAACCCATCAGTTACACAACCCAGGGCAACATGGGTTTAGAACAGGTCGCTCCTCTCTGTCTCAACTATTGGATCACTACGACAAGGTCCTAAATGCACTAGAAGACAAAAAGAATGCAGATGTAATATATACAGACTTTGCAAAAGCCTTCGATAAGTGTGACCATGGCGTAATAGCGCACAAAATGCGTGCTAAAGGAATAACAGGAAAAGTCGGTCGATGGATCTATAATTTCCTCACTAACAGAACACAGAGAATGTTGTCAACAGAGTAAAGTCCGAGGCAGCTACGGTGAAAAGCTCTGTTCTACAAGGCACAGTACTCGCTCCCATCTTGTTCTTCATCCTCATATCCAACATAGACAAGGATGTCAGCCACAGCACCGTGTCTTCCTTTGCAGATGACACCCTAATCTGCATGACAGTGTCTTCCATTGCAGACACTGCAAGGCTCCAGGCAGACATCAACCAAATCTTTCAGTGGGCTGCGGAAAACAATATCAAGTTCAACGATGAGAAATTTCAATTACTCAGATATGGTAAACATGAGGAAATTAAATCTTCATCAGAGTACAAAACAAATTCTGGCCACAAAATAGAGCGAAACACCAACGTCAAAGACCTGGGAGTGATCATGTCGGAGGATCTCACCTTCAAGGACCATAACATTGTATCAATCGCATCTGCTAGAAAAATGACAGGATGGATAATGAGAACCTTCAAAACTAGGGAGGCCAAGCCCATGATGACACTCTTCAGGTCACTTGTTCTATCTAGGCTGGAATATTGCTGCACACTAACAGCACCTTTCAAGGCAGGTGAAATTGCCGACCTAGAAAATGTACAGAGAACTTTCACGGCGCGCATAACGGAGATAAAACACCTCAATTACTGGGAGCGCTTGAGGTTCCTAAACCTGTATTCCCTGGAACACAGGAGGGAGAGATACATGATTATATACACCTGGAAAATCCTAGAGGGACTAGTACCGAACTTTCATACGAAAATCACTCACTACGAAAGCAAAAGACTTGGCAGACGATGCACCATCCCCCCAATGAAAAGCAGGGGTGTCACTAGCAAGTTAAGAGACCATACAATAAGTGTCAGGGGCTCGAGACTGTTCAACTGCCTCCCAGCACACATAAGGGGGATTACCAACAGACCCCTGGCAGTCTTCAAGCTGGCACTGGACAAGCACCTAAAGTCAGTTCCTGATCAGCCGGGCTGTGGCTCGTTCGTTGGTTTGCGTGCAGCCAGCAGCAACAGCCTGGTTGATCAGGCTCTGATCCACCAGTAGGCCTGGTCACAGACCGGGCCGCGGGGGCGTTGACCCCCGGAACTCTCTCCAGGTAAACTCCAGGTAACAATCACCAAATCTTTTAAATACCTGTACTGTAGTCCTACCATAGAGAATGATTACTCATGGCTGGTGGTAACCGTCTATGGTATGTGGCGTTGAAGTTCTAATGGTAGATTCGAGATGGAGTTGAATCTTGATTCAGTCGAGTTGATCCTGGCAAGGTCGCCACTTGTGAAGGCTTACTCAGCTCTGTAACAACTTCAGACAGTGTTACCAAGGCTGCCTCCTCCTCAGGAAAATTAGTGAATAGAAAAAGAAATAATAACAGACAAACATAAACACTTTATTATATAAAAAATATAAAACACTTAAATATGAAATATTAATCCTTCACTATACTGAGTCAAAAAAGGAAAATTAGTGTGCACTACCTAGCAGAGTTTACTGCCAGAGGGGAATCATAGGCCTGTGTTCCGTGTGCAAAATAATAATAATAGAACTTTTCTTTGTCAGAGGAAAGAAAGTCTCCCTGATAACATTGTGTATACATAGTGTATAGTGTATACTACAGTGGCTCCCTAGTATATAGATGATAAAGGCTAAAGTGTCATTTGAAAACAGGTGAATTTGTAAATGAAGTGATAAGCCTATAGAGGCAGGTGCCAGAAGTCGCCAGAAACTTACCACGGGTCAGCTGTTTTAATAATCTTCCTGGCCTGCTAGTGTACTCGCATATTATCTAGTGATACCAGTGAATAGCAGAATACAGTGCTGTAGTAGCAACTAACCAGTATTATAATGGTACTTAGTGGAGTGGAGTGACTTTCATTAGTTTCTTTTTTCTTGAAATACCAGACGTATACTGTGAATTTCATATAACCTGTAGTTACCAGCGGTCGCAATATACACAATGAGAAGCAATTATTACTACAGAAAAAGCGTCCTTCCTCCAAAATTTCCACCAGTCTACTAGAGTGATAATATAGCATTTATTGTGGTGGAGACGAAAAAAAAAATAGAAAAGCTAGATACAGCGATTGATAAACAAGGGTTGAGGCTCGACCGTTCGTCACTGTAGGAGCTGCGAGAAATCACCGGTTTCTTCAACACGCAAGTTATACTTTTGTTTCAATCAAATCACATATTACTCGGGTAGATAATTTCCAGTAGATCCTTCATGTGTTAGCCCAAATCACCGACCAGTATGTTTTAAATAAGTGACCCACTGATCAGATCAGATCGACTGGTCCGAACTCTTGACTGGTCCGAACCCTTGACTGGTTTCAAACGGATTCGTTGGACAATAAAGCAGACTGTAAACGGATGGGGTTGTAGGCGACCTTATCAAACACAAACAATAAATATAAATCAGGAACGTGCACGGTAAGCTGTCCAATATACAAGTACAGTTAGAAATAGAAATACAAATAGCTAGAGCTTCATTTAAGGAGGTTATTAATAGAATATTCATGAGGTTGCTAATAGAATTACAGTAAATCAACCATTCAAATCATTATGAAGCTCTGTGTAGTCTGCGGTCAATCAAACAAACGGGCTTCCACATGGATAAATTGTCATTTTTGTGGAAATTGGTGTCACGCCCCTTGTGCAGATATCCAAGAACTAGCTACAAGCAGTATTAAAACAGGGAAGTGTCTTTGGGTATGCCCAAATGAGATAAATCTGTGGACTAAAATCACAAGGGTATTAAAAGAGGACAACATCAAAGCTGCTTTCATAGAAAACCTGGAAGCTTTCTACAACAGATGGGAACATAAAAAGTCTGGGCTGAATGGTACTGCCCTTGATACTGGCCATGTAGTCAGAAACTGTAAGGCTGGAGGTGAAGTCCTGGTAGTCAGTAAATGTGGGGCTGATAGTGCTGTCCTGGGAGACAGTAATGGTGAAGCTGGAGGTGCTGTCCTGGGAGACAGTAATGCTGAAGCTGGAGATACTGTCCTGGGAGACAGTAATGGTGAAGCTGTAGGTGCTGTCCTGGGAGACAGTAATGGTGAAGCTGGAGATTTTGTCCAGGTAGTCGGGAATTATACGCAGGAAGGAATACATATAAATGACCTCATAGGGGACAGGAGCCGTAGTAGGGAAACAAGTGTAGTCAAAGATAAGATAAAACCAATATTGCAAACTAGAAATACCGCACGAAATAGCAAACAAGAGGACTCCACTAGCAATAGTGAGGATATATTACCAAAAACAACTGGTGGGAGCTCCATTGTTGGTGCTAGGGAGGATAGGAGTAAGACAGGGAAACATGCACCAACAGGGAATACAGTCACAGAAACCCAAGGCAAACGGAAACCAAGCCTGTGCACATACTATGCACTTGGTATCTGCAGGCATGGGAAAACTGGAAAAACAGACGGGACGTGCAACTATGACCACCCTAGAAAATGCAATGCCCATATGACAACAGGAAAATGCAAACTCCCTTCCTGTAAGCTTTTTCACCCTGAACTGTGTACCTCTTCATTACAGGAAAGACTGTGCTATAACTTAAATTGCCAGGCACACCATCTAAAGGGGACAAAAAGATACAAAACATCCAGGCCATGGGAAAACCTGGGTAGCCACAGCCACTCAAGAGGGAGAGGTTTTTTAGTGCCAGGAAGGAAAAACTGGCAGGAAATGGCAGAAATCGTACACAAAATCCAGTCATTCCTGGAGTGGAACCACAGTCGATGGCCTCCACTCCAAACCAACAGATACAGATACTAATGCCGGAAAAAAATCCCCCCCCCAGTACCAACAATACCACCAGTCCGATGACATTCTTCTTTGCAAATATTCAGGGTCTAAAGCCACCAACAAACAACAAAATACCTTTCATCTGTGGACTGCTTGCAGAGGCAAAGGCAATGTTCGCGGCTTTCACTGAGACCCACATAAAGGATCACTTGGACAACGAAATATGGATCCCAGGTTACAACCTATACAGATGTGACAGAGTGAACAGGCAAAAGGGAAGGGGGTTGGCCTGTACATTGCAGAGTCACTTGTTTGCACAGAACTGCTTAATGCCTCAAATGATGTTGTGGAAGTTTTAGCAGTAAGGGTCGAGAACCAAAACCTAGTCATTGTGGTAGTCTACAAGCCTCTGGATGCAACATCCCAGCAATTCCAGGAACAGCTGTTAAAAATTGACCACTCTCTGGAAAATCTTCCAGCTCCTGCACCCAACATCTTGCTCCTGGGGGATTTCAACTTAAGGCACCTAAAATGGAGGAATATAGCAAATAATATTGTTGCAGTAATAACACCAGGAGGCAGCTCTGATGAAAACTCACACTCAAACGAGCTTTTAAATCTCTGCACAAAATTCAATTTAAACCAGCAAATAATAGAGCCTACTAGACTGGAGAATACACTAGACCTCATCTTCACTAACAATGATGATCTGATAAGAAATGTCACCATATCAAAAACAATATACTCAGATCAAAACATAATTGAGGTTCAGACATGTGTGCGTGGAGCCCCAGACCGACATAATGAGACTAGTCACGAGGGAGCATTCACCAAATTCAACTTCAATAACAAAAACATAAAGAGGGACCAAGTAAACCAAGTCCTAACCGATATAAGCTGGGAAGACATACTAAGCAACACATACCCCAACTTATGCCTAGAACAGATTAACTTGGTGGCACTCGATGTATGCACAAGGCTTATTCCTCTAAGAAAAAGGAGGAGTAGATGGAAAATAGAGAGACAGGCGCTCCCTTTACAGGCGACGGAAAAGAATAACAGAGCGGCTAAAAGGGGTCAATATATCTGAAATGCGTAGGGAGACACTGGAGTTTACCTGGAGAGAGTTTCGGGGGTCAACGCCCCCGCGGCCCGGTCTGTGACCAGGCCTCCTGGTGGATCAGCGCCTGATCAACCAGGCTGTTGCTGCTGGCTGCACGCAAACCAACGTACGAGCCACAGCCCGGCTGATCAGGAACTGACTTTAGGTGCTTGTCCAGTGCCAGCTTGAAGACTGCCAGGGGTCTGTTGGTAATCCCCCTTATGTGTGCTGGGAGGCAGTTGAACAGTCTCGGGCCCCTGACACTTATTGTATGGTCTCTTAACGTGCTAGTGACACCCCTGCTTTTCATTGGGGGGATGGTGCATCGTCTGCCAAGTCTTTTGCTTTCGTAGTGAGTGATTTTCGTGTGCAAGTTCGGTACTAGTCCCTCTAGGATTTTCCAGGTGTATATAATCATGTATCTCTCCCTCCTGCATTCCAGGGAATACAGGTTTAGAAACCTCAAGCGCTCCCAGTAATTGAGGTGTTTTATCTCCGTTATGCGCGCCGTGAAAGTTCTCTGTACATTTTCTAGGTCGGCAATTTCACCTGCCTTGAAAGGTGCTGTTAGAGTGCAGCAATATTCCAGCCTAGATAGAACAAGTGACCTGAAGAGTGTCATCATGGGCTTGGCCTCCCTAGTTCTGAAGGTTCTCATTATCCATCCTGTCATTTTTCTAGCAGATGCGATTGATACAATGTTATGGTCCTTGAAGGTGAGATCCTCCGACATAATCACTCCCAGGTCTTTGACGTTGGTGTTTCGCTCTATTTCGTGGCCAGAATTTGTTTTGTACTCTGATGAAGATTTAATTTCCTCATGTTTACCATATCTGAGTAATTGAAATTTCTCATCGTTGAACTTCATATTGTTTTCTGCAGCCCACTGAAAGATTTGGTTGATGTCCGCCTGGAGCCTTGCAGTGTCTGCAATGGAAGACACTGTCATGCAGATTCGGGTGTCATCTGCAAAGGAAGACACGGTGCTGTGGCTGACATCCTTGTCTATGTCGGATATGAGGATGAGGAACAAGATGGGAGCTAGTACTGTGCCTTGTGGAACAGAGCTTTTCACCGTAGCTGCCTCGGACTTTACTCTGTTGACGACTACTCTCTGTGTTCTGTTAGTGAGGAAATTATAGATCCATCGACCGACTTTTCCTGTTATTCCTTTAGCGCGCATTTTGTGCGCTATTACGCATCGAACTTAAGCTAAAGGAATCCTTTTGGAGTCAGGAATCACAGGAAGAACTAAAAGCCATAAATGAAATCGAAAGAAACCCAAATCAAAGTCGAGAACAACGTCCAGTATTGGGACCCTACTTAAACAAGATGGGTCCTACACAGATGACAGCAAGGAAATGAGTGAGCTACTCAAGTCCCAATATGACTCAGTTTTTAGGAAGCCGCTAACCAGACTGAGAGTCGAAAATCAAAATGAATTTTTTATGAGAGAGCCACAAAATTTGATTAACACAAGCCTATCCGATGTTATCCTGACGCCAAATGACTTCGAACAGGCGATAAATGACATGCCCATGCACTCTGCCCCAGGGCCAGACTCATGGAACTCCGTGTTCATCAAGAACTGCAAGAAGCCCCTATCACGAGCCTTTTCCATCCTATGGAGAGGGAGCATGGACACGGGGGTCGTCCCACAGTTACTAAAAACAACAGACATAGCCCCACTCCACAAAGGGGGCAGTAAAGCAACACCAAAGAACTACAGACCAATAGCACTAACATCCCATATCATAAAAATCTTTGAAAGGGTCCTAAGAAGCAAGATCACCACCCATCTAGAAACCCATCAGTTACACAACCCAGGGCAACATGGGTTTAGAACAGGTCGCTCCTGTCTGTCTCAATTATTGGATCACTACGACAAGGTCCTAAATGCACTAGAAGACAAAAAGAATGCAGATGTAATATATACAGACTTTGCAAAAGCCTTCGATAAGTGTGACCATGGCGCAATAGCGCACAAAATGCGTGCTAAAGGAATAACAGGAAAAGTCGGTCGATGGACCTATAATTTCCTCACTAACAGAACACAGAGAGTAGTCGTCTACAAAGTAAAGTCCGAGGCAGCTACTGTGAAAAGCTCTGTTCTACAAGGCACAGTACTCAATCCCATCTTGTTCCTCATCCTCATATCCGACATAGACAAGGATGTCAGCCACAGCACCGTGTCTTCCTTTGCAGATGACACCCGAATCTGCATGACAGTGTCTTCCATTGCAGACACTGCAAGGCTCCAGGCGGACATCAACCAAATCTTTCAGTGGGCTGCAGAAAGCAATATGAAGTTCAATGATGAGAAATTTCAATTACTCAGATATGGTAAACACGAGGAAATTAAATCTTCATCAGAGTACAAAACAAATTCTGGCCACAAAATAGAGCGAAACACCAACGTCAAAGACCTGGGAGTGATTATGTCGGAGGATCTCACCTTCAAGGACCATAACATTGTATCAATCGCATCTGCTAGAAAAATGACAGGATGGATAATGAGAACCTTCAGAACTAGGGATGCCAAGCCCATGATGACACTCTTCAGGTCACTTGTTCTATCTAGGCTGGAATATTGCTGCACACTAACAGCACCTTTCAAGGCAGGTGAAATTGCTGACCTAGAAAATGTACAGAGAACCTTCACAGCGCGCATAACGGAGATAAAACACCTCAATTACTGGGAGCACTTGAGGTTCCTAAACCTGTATTCCCTGGAACGCAGGCGGGAGAGATACATGATTATATACACCTGGAAAATCCTAGAGGGACTAGTACTGAACTTGCACACGAAAATCACTCACTACGAAAGCAAGACTTGGCAGACGATGCACCATCCCCCCAATGAAAAGCAGGGGTGTCACTAGCACGTTAAGAGACCACACAATAAGTGTCAGGGGCCCGAGACTGTTCAACTGCCTCCCAGCATACATGAGGGGGATTACCAACAGACCCCTGGCAGTCTTCAAGCTGGCACTGGACAAGCACCTAAAGTCAGTTCCTGATCAGCCGGGCTGTGGCTCGTACGTTGGTTTGTGTGCAGCCAGCAGCAACAGCCTGGTTAATCAAGCTCTGATCCACCAGGAGTTCTGGTCACAGACCGGGCCGCGGAGGCGTTGACCCCCGGAACTCTCTCCAGGTAAACTCCAGGTATAGAAAATGAAAAATGAAAATATAAATGGTAACTGAATTCAACGCTAATATATATAGGTGTGTCTGGTGTTGGTGACACTGAGTGTTGTTGAAATCGTAGCAGTTGCTGATGATGGGGGGGGGGTCGCAGGTGTTGGTTACAACCCACCAGTTCGTTCTTCACTGTATAGCCTTGAGTATTCTATCCCGATGACAGGAAAGCAGGTTCTTTACCGCTGCAATGATGAGGGGTTACGTCCTGAAATTTCATACAGGTGCACAGGTAATTAAATCCAAAAAGGGGAAGTCTCAGAACGTTAGTCCATCTCCATCAGTTCTACTCGTTGATTGGCAGGTGACCCTCTCTATCATCCAAGCTGGAAAGATAGACAGGTTACCCACTGCTTAAGAAATCACTCTCCATGATAAGTACAATACCTAAAAGATGTGGTGATTATTACAACAGTCAACCTAGAGCAAGACTGAAAGGACTAAGTTTATTATTGGTCAAAAGTGAAGCTTTCAACCAATAAATCCACTAGAATACAAGGCAGGCATGTACTTACAGTAGTGCTGGGAGCTGTGAGTCTAGTGATTACTGTTTGGACCGGAGCCCGACACGTCACCTTTCGGGGGGGGGGGAAGAAGGAGGGGAAGGGATAGCGGGAGCTAGACTGACCCTACCTTAACAAGCAGCCGGCAGTCAAACTATCACTTTCGGGGTGGGGGAAAAAAGGTGGGAATAGCGGGAGCTTGATTTACCCCTACTATTGTTACTATATACTCCCTCGCTACTCCTATGTATTGAACTTTTCCCTCACAATCACCATCCCTGTACAAGCCGCTATTAGATGTACTAGTCATTATATTTTGCTGTTGCAGAAGTACTATGAAGATTCTATGTTCAATAAAGCCTAGAGATAAGGCCTGTGTTTCTATCACAACAATTTATTGAACATAGAATCCTGGGCTACCTGGTGGTGATCCTGCGCTAGACTACATCACAACATGGAGCGTTTACTGAAACCTGAGAGGCTAGACTGTGACCCCAGCTTATCAACGGCTGCTCTGGAATGGAAGCACTGGTTTAAGACTTTAGAAAACTTCTTGGGAGCCCTTCCTAAAGAAGATCTAGATAAACTAAATCTGCTCATCAATTTTGTGTCACCTAGGGCTCTGGTGGCCTGGTGGTTAACGCTCTCGCTTCACACGGTGAGGGCCTGGGTTCGATTCCCAGCCAGAGTAGAAACATTGGACGTGTTTCTTTCCACCTGTTGTCTATGTTCCCCATCAGTAAAATGGGTACCTGGGTGTTAGTCGACTGGTGTGGGTCGCATCCTGGGACACTGACCTAAGGAGGCCTGGTCACAGACCGGGCCGCGGGGGCGTTGACCCCCGGAACTCTCTCCAGGTATCTCCAGGTAAGATATATGAGGCTATTTCTGAGTGTAATACCTATGAAGATGCTATCAAAACCCTCAAGTCTCAGTATATTAAACCTACAAATGAAATCTTTGCACGCTATCGCCTTGCAACTCGCCGCCAGCAGATTGATGAATCCTTAGAGGAATACCTTCAAGCACTGAAAATTTTAGGTAAGGACTGTCACTTCCAAGCAGTGACAGCTGCTCAGTATTGTGAAGAGTCCATCAGGGGTGCTTTTATCAGTGGCCTGCAATCACCAATAATAAGGCAGCGTTTATTGGAGAATAGAACTCTCGACTTAGCCGCTGTCTTTGACCAGGCAAGAGCTCTAGATTCAGCCCAGAAGAATTCTGAAGTATACAGTACCACTCAGCCTTCTCGAGTGGTAAGTGCTGCAATTCCTGACCAAGACTCTTACAATGAAGTTACTGTGGAACCTGCCTCAGTGACAGCAGCAGCAGGTACGGTGTGTTTCTTTTGTGGTTTTTCAAGACATCCACGTCCAAAGTGTCCTGCTCGTGAAGCAATGTGCCATAAATGCCACAAGAAAGGTCACTTTGCTAAAGTATGTCGTGCTAATGCATCAACAAGAGCTAGTGCCTCCACACATTCCAGTGATCATGCGATTCTAGCAACAGTGACTTCTGCGGCTACTCCAAATTCACTGTCAAAGGCAGTTGTGAAAGTATTCATCAAAGGAACAGAAGTAGATGGTCTTATTGATAGTGGCAGCTCAGAGAGTTTCATCAACCTTGACTTAGTTAAACGGCTCTCCTTGACTCTACATCACTCATCAGGTACCGTTTCCATGGCATCAACATCTCTCTCTATTCAGACCTTAGGGTTTTGTAAGGTAAATCTCAGAGTTAATGGAAAGGATTATCAAGATGTACATTTAGCTATTCTGCCACAACTGTGCTCTGATGTTATCCTTGATCAGGACTTTCAGAAGCTGCATGGTAGTGTCACCTTAACATATGGAGGTGAACTGCCTCCTCTTGTTGTCTGTGGACTTAGCACTTTAAGGGTAGACCCACCAAAGCTGTTTGCAAATCTTACCGCGGATTACCATCCTATATCAGCTAAGTCACGCCGCTATTCTTATGAGGATCGGATGTTCATTGAGAAAGAAACTCAGAGGCTGTTGAAGGAGGGTATTATAGAACTGAGTAATTCCCCTGAGTAATTCACCTGTGGGTGCACAGGTTGTTGTTGTTAAAGATGATTATAGGAAACGGAGACTGGCTATCGATTACTCTGAGACAATCAACAAATTTACACTTCTTGATGTGTACCCTTTACCTCGAATTGATGATACAGTGAACAAAATTGCTCAGTACTATGTGTTTAGCACAATTGATCTGCAGAGTGCCTATCATCAAGTCCCTATAAGGAATGAAGATAAACCATACACAGCATTTCAGGCTAGTGATGGCCTGTATCAGTTTACCAGAGTCCAACGAATTATGGATTCACTCATTCAGGAAGAGCAACTCATGAGAACTTACGTGTATTTAGATAATGTTACCATTTGTGGCAAGACCCAGGAGGAACATGATGCAAACCTTGATAAGTTTTTGGAAGCCGCCAAGAAGAAAAATATCAGTTACAATGAGGAAAAGTGCACTTTTTCAACTAAAGGGCTTAGCATCCTTGGTTATGTAGTGGAAGGAGGTTCAATATTCCCAGACCCTGAACGACTACGACCTCTACGGGAACTTCCAATGCCTCAAGACAAAAAGTCACTCCGAAGAACTCTTGGTCTCTTTGCTTATTACTCAAAATGGATCTACAACTATTCAAGTAAAGTCCGCCCATTGAGTGCTACCACATTTCCTGTGACAAAGGAAGCAGAAGCCGCTTTCCATACTCTCAAACAGGACATTAAAAACTCAGTAGTTCAAGCCATTGATGAGTCCCTACCATTCGAAGTGGAAACGGATGCATCTGACATTGCCATTGCTGCAGTCTTATCTCAGGCAGGACGACCAGTAGCCTTCTTTTCGAGAACTTTTCAAGGATCAGAGAAATGTTACACTGCTGTAGAAAAGGAAGCCCAGGCCTTCATAAAAGCAGTTCACCACTGGAGGCATTATTTAACTGGTAGACATTTGACCATAAGGACTGAGCAACGGTCCGTGATGTATATGTTCGACAAGAAGCACAAAAGTAGGATAAAGAATGACAAAATATTATGCTGGAGGAGGGAACTATCGTGTTATGACTTTGATATTCTGTACTGACCGGGTCAAGAGAACATCTCACCTGATGCATTCTCTAGGTCCCACTGTGGGGAAGCATGTCCTGATTTGCAATCACTCTCAGCGCTCCACAAGGCTTTGTGTCACCCAGGAATTACACGTCTGTACCATTTTGTCAAATCAAAGAATATGCCCTACTCAGTGGAAGATGTGCGACAAGTGATCAGAGCATGCAGAGTATGTGCAGAGTGCAAGCCAAACTTTCATCAGCCAGAGAAGACTCATCTCATAAAATCCACCCAGCCTTTCGAGAGACTGAATATCGATTTCAAAGAACCTCTACCAAGCACAAATCAGAATAGGTATTTCCTTAACATAATAGATGAATATTCAACGTTTCCCATTCTGTTCCCCTGTGCAAATATGACTGCTTCAACTGTTATTAGTTGTCTTTTACAGTTGTTCTCTATTTTTGGTATGCCAGCTTATATCCATTCAGACAGGGGATCCTTGTTCATGAGTAACGAACTTCAGGAGTTTTTGGCTAGCAAAGGTATTGCCTGCAGCAGAACAACAAGCTACAACCCTCAAGGCAATAGTCAAGTGGAGTGGTTCAATGGTACTATATGGAACTATATTGAACTAGTGGTTCAATGGTACTATATGGAAGGCAGTTAAAATGACATTGAAGTCGCGCAATCTACCTGTTCAACACTGACAAACTGTCCTACCTGATGCTCTTCACTCTATTAGATCACTGCTGTGCACAGCTACTAATGCAACCCCTCATGAAAGACTCCTCAACTATTCACGTCATTCCTCTATGGGAGCCTCCGTGCCCACTTGGTTATGTCATCTTGGACCCGTTCTCCTGAAGAGTCACCGTAGGATGAACAAGACGGATCCTTCAGTGGAAGAGGTAGAGCTCCTGCAAGCTAATCCACATTATGCCCACATTCGCTACCAAAATGGCGAAGAGACTACAGTATCTACAAGACATTTAGCCCCAATTGAAATCCCTATTAGTGTGGAATCTCAAGATACACCAATAGATGTGAAAGATGCTTCGTTTTCTCCTGGAAAGCCCCTTGAGACTACCCCTACGGAAATAGAGGATTCTGCTCCAGCAGTTAGTCAAACCCCGCTGGAAAATATTGAACCTGGTGAAGAGGCTCAAGGGCTACGAAGGTCGGGACGTGTACGTCGCCCACCTAACAGTTTGGGAGATTACTGTCTCTGACATTTTAGAAGAGGGAGATTGTAGTGATACTGCACCTGTGGGGAGCAGCAGCAGGATAATACTGCACCACCTCTCAGGGCCCTTAACAACAACAACAGTTTGGTGTGTGTCATGGGCGCCAACACATGGTGTGTGATTCTCTTCTCTTATATCCATATATTAGTGATGCAGATTACATGGTGAGTTTAAATATGTGGCCTGTAGTTATAACTTTTCTCTTGACATATGCAAGACATCACCATCCCTGTAGAAGTAGTTATTAGATGTACTAGTCATTATATTTTGTTGTTGCAGAAGTGCTGTGAAGATTCTATGTTCAATAAAGCCTAGAGATAAGGCCTGTGTTTCTATCACAACAGGGGACACATCACAAGTGGTGTTCCTCAGGGGTCATTGTTGGGCCCGTTGTTGTTCACAATTTATATAAATGACATAGATGAGGGAATAAATAGCGACATAAGCAAATTTGCTGATGACACCAAAATAGGCCGTCCAATTCATTCTAATGAGGACACTAGAGCACTTCAGAATGATTTGAATAGATTAATGCAATGGTCGGAGAAGTGGCAGATACAGTTTAATATTGACAAATGCAAAGCTCTAAATGTTGGACAGTTAAATAACCATGCCACATATAAACTAAATAATGTAGATCTTAATACTACTTATTTTGAACATATCGAACTCTTCAAAAATAGAACCCTTTTTTTGAACCAAGTGTGTCCCTATTATCGAACTTGCCCCTATTTTTGAACCGCCGGGCACCGGACCTGCCCGGCAGCCCGCTCTGTCTGCATCCCCACGCAGGTGCCGTGAGCCAGTCTTGTTTCGTTGATGCTTGAGTGAACACTAACCTGCACTCTCATTCAAACATTTTACGATCATTTCATTGTGTTTAGTGCTTGTGGGACTGTGAAATAAGCTATAAGCTACAATGGGAGCAATAAAACTTGCTAATGGTACCCTTGTGGTAAAGAAAGTGAGAAACACCATAGATGTGAAGAAGGAAATAATACAGAAGTGGAATGATGTCCAAATGGAATGATGTCCAAATGTTTGTGGAGAAGTACAACCCTGAGCAAGCTGAAACAAGCCATCTTTGCAACAAGTTCAGTGACAGAACCATGTCCCATTTTAGGAAAATCTTAAAGAGGCACCAGAAAGAAACAGAGGACTGTGGACAGTTATTTTGTGAGACATGGGTCCAGTGACTCTCAAGCTGGTCCTAGTGGCATTAAAAGACAGAGAAAGGAAGTAACCCCAGAGAGGGCTTTGATACCTGACATCCTCATGGAGAGGGATTCTCCTTCCAAACACTAACCCCAACTCCCTCTCTCCTTCTCCCTATCTTTCAGATGCCATCACCAATCTTCAATAAAGGTAAATAAAATGTTATTTTATATGTTTATTTAAATTTATTAATACATAATTGAGCACTATATTTGTTGTGTGTATGTAAAACTATAATTAAACTCTATAAAATGTATTTTTTTTGTGAATATTTTTGGGTTTCTGGAACGAATTAATTGTATTTTCATTATTTTTTATGGGAAATATTGTTATGCTTTTCAGAATTCTCGAATTTAGCACTAACTCCTGGAATGGATTAAGTTCAATATTTGAGGTTCCACTGTAGCTATCATATTAACAAAATGGTACCATAATGCTACCATATTAAAAATATGGCATTAAAAATATGGTAGTGTCGACACACTACCAGCAAAACCTGATGGAAGCATTGATGTCCATACAGGGGTGAAAGATACTGAGGAAACAAAAAATAAATGAACCAGCAGTGAATGCAGCTACCATAAATCCTAGCAAACAGAAGTACAATTTATGTAAATACTACGCCTTGGGTATCTCTAGGCATGGTATATTTGGTAAAACAGGTGGGACATGCACCTTTGACCATACCAAAAAATGCCACACCCACATGACAACAGGAGAGTGTAACCTCCTTTCATGTAACTTATTTCGCCCAGAAATGTGTCAATCAGCAATCCATGAAAGGAAATGCTACAATGCATACTGCCAGGCACATCATTTAAAGGAGACTAGAAGGCACAGACTAGCCAGACTATGGGAAACAAAAGAGAGGAGCCACAACGTATCCAGGGACAGAGGTTTTTTAGGGTCAGAAAGGAAAAAAGACTGGCAAGAAATGACAATAATCCTACACCACCTGAAAACACTTCTGGAGCAGAGGCACAGACATTGACCTCTAACCCAGAACAACAAATATTAGAGCCAGCAAATAAAACCCCCCTAAATTCCACCAATACGACATTTGTCTTTGCAAACATACAGGGTCTAAAGCCATCAAAAAACAACAAAATTCATTATGTCATGGGACTGCTCATGGAGTCAAATGCGTTGTTTGCAGCATTCACAGAGACCCACATAAAGGATTATTTATGACAATGAAATATGGATCCCAATTTATAACCTATTCCAAAGCGACAGACTAAACAGGCAACAAGGGGGGGTTGGCCTGTATGTCACAGAGTCGCTCATTTGCACAGAACTACTAAACACCTCAAATGATGCAGCTGAAGTTTTGGCAGTAAAGATCGAAAACCAAAACCTTGTCATTGTGGTACTATACAAGCCTCCAGATGCAACTTCCCAGCAATTCCAGGAGCAGCTTGAGAAAATTGACCACCGTCTGGAAAATCTCCCAACTCCTGTCCCAAACATCTTACTACTAGGAGATTTAAACCTGAGAAACCTAAAATGGAAGAGTATAGCAAACAATGTTTTAGCAGAGACCACCCCAGGAGGCTGCTCAGAAGAAAATTCTCACACACATGAACTAACAAATCTCTGCAACAAATTCACCTTAAACCAGCAAATAGTAGAGCCTACAAGACTAGAAGATATGCTGAACCTCATCTTCAGTAACAATGATGATCTAATATGTAATATAACTGTATCAAAGACAATTCACTCAGATCACAACATAATAAAAGTACAGACATGTATGCACAGGGCCCCAGACCAGCAAAATGTGAGCAGTCATGAAAGTCTCTTCACGAAATTCGATTTCAACAACATAAACATACAGTGGGATCAAGTAAACCATGTCCTAAATGAAACAAGCTGGGAAGATATCCTAAACAACACTGATCTGAACATTTGCCTTGAAAAAATGAATTCTGTTGTTCTTGAGATCTGCTCAAGACACATTCTGTTAAGAAAAAGAAAGAGAAGATGTAAACTAGAAAGAGAGAGATGTTCCCTATACAGACGAAGGCGAAGAGTCACAGAGTGGCTGAGTGGGGTCAATACAGTGGATCCCTGCCTTACAAATGCATCACATTACGTTTAATCCGCCATACGAAGCATTTGATTCGTCCGGGACGCGTCCCACGTGTGGCCTCAGCACCAGTGTTTACAAGCCAGCCAGTGAAGTTGCATCTATGCATACATTCGGTATATTTCACATTATCCCAGTGTTTTTAGTGCTTGTAACTGCAAAATAAGTCACCTTGGACCCCAAGAAAGCTTCTAGTGCCATCCTTGTGGTAAAAAGGGTGAGAATTAGTATGGAATTGAAAAAAGAGATAAAGGGAATGTGTGCAAAGTGGTTTGAACTGCAAACCTTTATGGATGAAAATCACCCTGACACAGCTACTGCAAGCTGTATTGGCAACCTGTACAATGACAATGTTATGGCCCATTTTAGGAAAGTCATAAAGGAATGGGAGATACAGAGCTCTATGGACAGATTTGTTGTGTGACAGAGGTCCAGAGACTCTCAAGCTGGTCCTAGTGGCATTAAAAGAAGAAGGGAAGTAACTCCAGAAAAGGACTTGCTACCTCAAGTCTTAATGGAAAGGGAGTCCCTTCTAAACAATAACTTCCACACTCTCCCCTCCTCCTATCCCATCAATCATCACCAGATCTTCAATAAAGGTAAGTGTTACATATTCTATTCTTAGTAGAGTAGTAATTGTGCATGTCTTCTTCAGTTAGTGTGTATTAACCCGTAAACGGTCCAAGCAGATCTACGTTCACATGTGTAGTGCTCCAAAAGTAGATCTACTTTTTTTTTACATATTTTCAAATATAACAAAAAAAAGTAGATCAAAGTTTTTTTACGTTTTCAAATATAAAAAAAAGAAAAAGAAGATCTACTTTTTTTTACATACTTTCAAATGTTAAAAAAACATATATATATGTTTGGATCATTTATGGGTTAAAATTAATATTTCATGTGGTAAATTTTTTTTTTCATACTTTGGGGTGTCAGGAACGGATTAATTTGATTTCCATTATTTCTTATTGGGAAAATTAATTCGGCTAACGATAATTTCGGTTTACGATGAGCTCTCAGGAACAGATTAATATTGTAAGGTGGGGGTCCACTGTATATCTGAAATATGAAGGGAGGCACTAGTCAATGAAATTGCAGATATTGAATTTAAGCTGAAGTAATCTTATAGGAGACAAGATTCACAGGAAGAACTAAAAATCATAAGGGAAATTGAGAAAAACCCAACATCCGGTATTGGGCCCCTGCTTAGGCAGGATGGGATATACACAGATGTTAGCCAAGAAATAAGTGAGATACTAAAGTCCAAATATGACTCAGTGTTAAGCAAGCCACTGCCCACTCTAAGGGTCGACAATCCAAATAATTTCTTTATGAACAAAACCCAAAATTTGGTCACCCTAAAAATCTCTGATATTATTCTAACTACCCAAGATGTTGAAGAAGCAATTAATGACATGCCTATGCACTCTGCCCCAGGCCCAGACTCATGGAACTCTGTGTTCATCAAGAATTGCAAGTAACCCCTATTGCATGCCTTCAGCATTTTTGAAGAGGGAGCCTGAACACAGGGGTCATCCCACACACACTAAACACAACAGACATAGCCCCACTCCACAAAGGTGGCAGTAAAGCAATTGCAAAGAACTACAGACCGATGTCACTAACATCTCATATCATAAAAATCTTTGAGAGGGCTCTAAGAAGCCAGATCACCAACCAACTAGATACCCACCAGTTACACAACCTAGGGCAACACAGGTTTATAGCAGGTCGCTACTGGGCCACTATGACAAGGTCCTGGATGCTGTAGAGGATAAATAAAATACATATGTAGTATACACAGACTTTGCAAAAGCTTTCGACAAGTGTGACCATGGTGTAATAGCACACAAAATGTGGGTTAAAGGAATAACGGGAAAAGTTGGTTGATGGATCTACAACTTCCTGACAAATAGAACACAAAGAGTAATAGTAAACAGAGTAAAGTCCCAGGCAGCCATGGTAAAAAGCTCTGTTTCACAAGGCACAGTACTCTCTCCCATTCTATTCCTCATCCTCATTTCTGACATAGACAGAGATGTAAGCCATAGTTCCATGTCTTCCTTTGTGGATGACAACCAGATCACCATGGCAGTGACCTCCATTGAAGACACTGTAAGACTCCAAGTGGACTTCAACCAAATCTCAGAATGGGCTACTCAAAACAATATGAAGTTCAATGAGGAGAAATTTCAACTACTCAGATATGGAAAATTTGAAGAAATTAAAAATGAGTCAGGGTATACCACAAATTCTAATCATACAATAGAGCAAAAAAGCAATGAGAGGGACCTGGGAGTGATATTGTCAGAGAATCTTGCCTTCAAAGACCACAACAATGTATCTACATCATCTGCTAGGAAAATGATTGGATGGATAATGAGAACCTTCAAAACTAGGGATGTCAAGCCCATGATGATTCTCTTTATATTGCTTGTGCTCTCTAGGCTGAAATACTGCTGTACACTAACGGCCCCCTTCAAGGCTGGCAACATTGCAGACCTGGAGAGTGTACAAAGAACTTTCACCACACACATAAGTGTGATAAGGTACCTAAACTACTGGGAATTGTTGAAGGTCCTTGATCTGTATTCTGTCAAATGCAGGCAAGAGAGATATATGATAATATACACATGGAAGGTCCTGGAGGGATTGGTACCAAACTTGCACATGAAAATCACTTCATATGAAATCAAAAAGCTTGGCAGGAGATGCAACATTCCCCTGATGAAAAGCAGGGGTGCCACAAGTACACTGAGAGACAACACAAAGAGTGTCCATGTAGTGGGGGTTCGTAAGAGATATGATGGTTGGAGTTAAACACACATGTTGGATGGTTACACTATATAGCAGAGTGTGAGAAGGGGGAGCCCAAACTGCCCTGTTGCCTGTTGTAGACCTATGCAGGAACTGAGACCAATGTAGCACATCCCACGCACTCATGCGGGATCACGTAACATCATACAAACTAGTCACTAGGCCTAGCAAAGGGGTTGTGTATGTAAAACATATGGATGGTACTATGATACTCAGATAAGCTATACAACACATGTAGGGGATCAGCAACTATGCTGACAGCTCGGTCATGTTACGTATGTTGTCTCGACATACAATACTATGCTATAGGCTGAACAGGCAGGTCGCTCTGGGCTGATTCTATACAATAGCAAAGACATATGTAACTTAGAACTGATGGATGGTATCGTAATGCGTGTTAACGTAATGCATTACAAATTATAAGTACAAATCATATTATAATAAAGGTTGGAATTGATCGATCGATCTGTATTCATGCACTCTATGGATTCTGAGGAAGAATAAATATATATTTACAAAGGTGAAAGTAAATTAACAGCAAAAGCAGATCTGGTGTGCTCAGATCATTACTGCTAAATTCTCAGAATTCGGAGGGACCATGAACACAAAAAAATATTTTGAGACAAAACTGATCAACTAATAAAAACACACAGTTGACAACTTCATTCATCTAGGACATCTAATTATACAGGCTATGTACATTTAAACCCAACTCTGTGAGGGTAAGATTTACATATGCAGAATGGTTATCGTCTTTGGGAGGATCGAATTCCTTTGCAATGGCTTGGACTCGATCCCTGTAACTTCAACTAGGTGAGTACATGCCTTGACTAAGGGCAGTCTGAATAAGTATCTACTAAAGATACAGCTACAATCACTAGTGACTCTGGAATTACTAACTGGTATACTCTTCTGCAAGGAGTACCCAACTCAGCTGTTCGATACAGTAATTCTTGACTCATGACAAAGTCACTAATGGGTGCTGGTGGCTTCACAGTCAGAACAAGATCTTCCAGGAGCAGGAATCGAATTACACCAGACCACAAGGGATCGGTTCTTTCTTACTGTAGGAATGAATAAACTCGGTGGAGTGGATGACTCTCCCCGGTTGAAAAAAGTAACGCTATAACACGCAATATGAGCAAGGGAGAACGGATCTACTATCTCGCACTGCAAGCACAGGGGAAAAGAAATGAACATGGTCAACAATACTGGTATTCAACCTGAATCGCACACAGTGACACGAGGTATCAGCTATAAAGAAACTACACTTACAAATGTTAAACACATGTGAAGGTTACTCGAGAAATAACTTTTTACAATGCATGAATTACTGTCAACGAGGATGGCATCACCATCTGGAACACAAGGAAAAACAACAACACTCAAGTGAGTACACTAGCCGCAGAAACGTCTTTCTGCAATGGCTTGTGACATCAGTAAGAGATGGCATAACTCGTTGCAAGTAAAATTCTTCTCAAAGCGTCCCCTGGGAAGGAACGACTACTTGAACAAGTCGCCATTGCAGGGATAGTAGTCTCAGCACTATCCTGCATGCACGATATTGTGGCTGGATTCCAGACAGGAGTGACAGTCTTACTAGTGCCTGACTGCTCAGCTATGTTAATAAGTAATTCACGGATATATAGGGACTTAATCTGAACTTCACATTCCACAGCACTTTAACAAATCTTAGATACAAGCTGTGAGAACAAACACATTGCTCAAGTCAGTAAGGGAATATTGGTACTCTGGACTGATTCATATTGACTTTGGCTGGCATGATACACTAAGTGAGCAAACAAAAGTGACTGGGACATCTTTGCAGGGAACTTACTCAAGGACATAAAGGCAAGAAAAATAGAGAGAATGACACAATAAGCTTAAATGGGGAAAAAATTGCTTAACTATTCTGCATAAGTAAAGAAAAATTGACAAGTCACACTGTAAGCAAGGAAAACTCGCATGAAAATAAAAAAATTACTCTAGATAAGCAACACTGAAAATCAAGAGAAATTGTACTTTACTCAAATCAAATTTACTCAAATTTACTTTAAATTGAATTAATGGCATAGTTGTCTTTACTCTCAATTCAACAAAGAAATTCAACAAAAAATGATAAATCAAGCAAAAATGATAAAATAGAATCAATAAATCTTGTGCAAAATTAAAACAAACTGGGAAAGCAATTCACTAAAAATAAAATAAAATGACACACAAAGAATAAAATATGCACAAAACAAGAAATGTAAAACTGAAATCACAAAATATTGCACTGAAATAAACTGTAGCAATATTGCAAATAATTTCGAATCAGAAGTACTGCATAACACAACACTACATAAAAAAATTTGAAAGAAAAAAAATTAATGACAGCACAATGTTTACACAAGAATTATTGCAAAATGAGTCAAAATTACAATAATAAAAATTATTACACGCACAAGAAAATGCAGTTTACAAAAACAATAAAAAAAAATTATCAAGGAATGAACTGATTGAACACTAACTCTTAATTGCAGCTTAAGCAAACACTTACTGGACAAGCAAAAGAATGATTTACTTTAAAAGAAGGCAAAAATTGCACTGAGAGTGAATTTGTTCAATGAAATATGAAAAATAATAGATGCAAAAACACAAAACAGAGAAAGATTAACACTCACAGTGATGCAGGAACAAAACACTTCAATATGTGCACAATACTATGAGAATTTTCTTGCAATGAAGCTTGGGGTGCGAAAAATTGGAAAATAATTCTCTTGCTTCAACAAAATAATGGCACTATTGTCTGTGGAGATAAGACAAATTAGACACTGGCTAAATGAAAAGAATTGACACAAGAATGTTCAACACAGAGAAACAAAATAGCAAATGAATGAAGAAAAAAAAAATTCAGCAAGGACACAAATGCTAGGAGAAAAAAAATAACTGAGACAAGACTGAGTCATGATGCAGAATATAAGATAACAAGTTACTGAATTACTTCACTGTATAAAATACTAGGCAAGGAACACAATACTGTGAACACAAGATAATTGTGAAGTGTAAACATAAGTTTATACTGCTTATATATTGCACACAACAGGGAAAAACATTAAAGTACTTACTTCAAGTATATAAAAGAAATGAACACAACACAACAGACAAAATAAAGCACGAAAATTAACACTGAAGAAAGAGAAAAATAAAATATTGCAAACAGGATATAATGAACACTGACCAAGAGTCACTGTAAAGAAATGTGACTCAGGAATCACTGCAAAATTGTTTCAACACTCACAAATGTCTCTATAAAAATATGATCACTGTAACGACGTTGGTGGAGAATGAGTAGTGATGTGAGGTAGAGGAAGGTTGGTTGTAGCTGGTACGGCACTCCACTACTCTCAACACGTTGATGCCTCGACGAATTTGCGCTTAAATCGATGATGGCCAGGAGGCTTTTACATAGGTGCACAGGGTGGAAGGAACACTCTTGTCTCTTGACCCCCTATGTGGTCTGTAAAATATGGTGCTAGAACCCGTGATAAGGGTAAAAATATACAGTGGTAGTGGGGAGGCAGGTGAGTGCTTGAGGCACCCGCGCTGAGACACCATGTGGGCCTATGGGATGAGCAGTGTAAGCCACTCTGGGGACACCCGCACTACGCACAAAAATATTCTAAGCCGGGTTGGCTTAAAAACCCACAAAATACCACAACACCACAGGGATGGTAAAGTACTCAGAACAGCTAGAACTGGAAGCACAAAGTGATGGAGAAGACTGTACCTACATTGCTTGCTTGAGTACTGGGTTAAGTCACCTGGGTTAGTTGCTGGCTGGCTTGGTTTAACCCTTCACACAGACTGGCTTGAGAACTTGTAACAATGAGCACAGCAGGGGTGGAAAGCTGGCTTGGCAGGCAAGGCTGGTACTTAAGACAGGCTGAATGGTGTAGGGCTTGACTGGACCCCCACAGACTGGCTTGGTGGTTTGGCTTACTTTGCAAACCCGGGTCAACCCCTTGGAAGTAATGCAAATAAGCAAATAAAACTAGTACACAGAGACTGACCAGTAAGTAGGAAGCAATAGGTTTGTGAAAGCTTGCTCGGGGTAGCTGGCTTGGGATGTTGAGCATCACCCATCTCGGGAGGCCTAATGTTCACGACCGGCTCTGTAGAAATATATCTCCAGAAATCGCTGTAATCGTCAGAATTACAGGCCCTCCGCTGGCACCATTTGTAGTGGGGGTTCGTAGGAGATATGATTGTTGGAGTTAAATACACTTGTTGGATGGTTACACTATATTGCAGAGTGTGAGAAGGGGGAGCCCAAATTGCCCTGTTGCCTGTTGTAGACCTATGCGGGAACTGAGACCAATGTAGCGCGTCCCACGCACTCATGCGGGATCATGTAACATCATACAAACTAGTCACTAGGCCTAGCAAAGGGGTCGTGTATGTAAAACATATGGATGGTACTATGATACTCAGATAAGCTATACAACACATGTAGGGGATCAGCAACTATGCTGATATCCGGGGCCCAAGACTGTTCAGTTGCCTCCCAACATACATAAGGGGGATTACCAATAAACCCCCTGGCTGTCTTCAAGAAGGCACTGGACAGGCACCTAAAGTCAGTACCTGACCAACTGGGCTGTGGTTTGTTCAGCTTGCATGCGGCCAGCAGTAACAGTGTGATTGATCAGGCCTGGTCTCTGACCGGGCCACAGGGGCATTGACACCCCAAACCCTCTCCAGGTAAACTCCAAGTAACCATAGACAGGACTCACAGCAATGGTTTTAAACTGGAAAAATTCAGATTCAGGAAGGATATAGGAAAGCACAGGTTTGGTAATAGAGTTGTGGATGAGTGGAAGAAACTCGTGAGTACCATCATAAAAGCTAAGACGTTGTGTAGTTTTAAAAATAGCTTGGACAAATACATGAATGGGTGTGGGTGGGTGTGAGTTGGACCTGACTTGCTTGTGCTACTAGGTCATATGCCATACTCCTCCCTTAAGTGACATGTCTGACTTCACTAGGTCAAGGCATTGGCTTAAGCCAGTGGGAGAATTGGACCTGCCTCTCATAGGCCAGTAGGTCTATTGCAGTGCTCCTTCTTTCTTATGTTCTTTCTCATGTGCAATATTTAGAGACAGAATAAGAAGTGTACACGACAATGACAGATGGCAAAGCAGAAACCAGAGAGAGTACACTGTACTCAACCAGCAGGTAGGCAAGTTTGCCAATGCTTAGCACAAGTGAACCACATTACTTCAGCTTTGATGGGCTTGCCTGTAATTGGTCAACAAACCAAGGTATTGAGTTAACGATGGTACCTATCGATTGATAAACTCATAGCGCCCAGTTTGCTGGTTAGGAGGCAGCCTATATGGGAGTGTGGCATATGCCGAATACATTGTAACATAGTCTTTGCATGACACATTATGTATGCTGGAAGGCAGTTGAACAGTCTTGGGCCCCTGACACTTACTGTGTTGTCACTTATTATGCTTGTGGTGCCACATCTTTACAACGGGGGATGTTGTATCACCTCCCAAGTAGGTAGTGATTTTCATGTCCAAATTTGGTACTAATCCCTCTAGGATTTTCCATGTATACATAATCATGTACCTCATCCTCCTGCATTCCAGTGATTACAAGTTGAGGAACTTCAACCATTCTCAGCAAGGTTCTCGGTACATTTTCCAGACCATCAATTTAGCCTGTCTTGAAAGGTGCTGTTAATGTGGAGCAATATTCCAGCCTAGATAGAACAATACCGACAGGTTGGTAGGTAAGACACCTAGGCAACAGTTAGGCAACTTTATTCTGAAACGTTTTGCCTACACAGTAGGCTTCGTCAGTCGAATACAGAAAGTAGGCAGGAACAGTAGAGATGTGAAGACGATGTAATCAGTCCATCACCCTTGAAGTCATAGAATTTGAGGTTGTCAGTCCCTCAGCCTGGAGCAGTTCAGTTCCATAGTCAGGAACTATCTGAAGATCAAGCGACAGTGCAGAGACTTAAATACTGTCAGAAGGAGAGGTGCAGAGTAGTAGTAGTGAGAATGTAGCCACTGAGACGTCATGTCCCTCTCAGATCTAACAATTCTCACTTGAAAAGGTTGTCCAAGGTGTTTTCTGTACCAAGATGCCATGTGTTGCAGTGTCTGACAAGATGAACATCAAAATGGTATACAATACCGACAGGTTGGTAGGTAAGACACATAGGCAACAGTTAGGCAACTTTATTCCGAAACGTTTCGCCTACACAGTAGGCTTCTTCAGTCGAATACAGAAAATAGGCAGGAACAGGAGAGATGTGAAGACTATGTAATCAGTCCATCACCCTTGAAGTCGTAGAATTTGAGGTTGTCAGTCCCTCAGTAGAATAGTTTCTGTATTCTACTGAAGAAGCCTACTGTGTAGGCGAAACGTTTCGGAATAAAGTTGCCTAACTGTTGCCTATGTGTCTTACCTACGAACTAGATAGAACAAGCAATTTGAAGAGTGTCATGATGAGCTTGGCATCCCTAGTTTTGACGGTTCTCATTATCCATCCTATCATTTTTCTAGCAAATGCAGTAGATACATTGTTATGGTCTTTGAAAGTGAGATCCTCTGACATTATCTCTCCCTCTCTGTTGTGTGGTTGGAATGTGTTTTATACTTCGATAAAGTAGTTTTAATTTCCTCATGTTTTCCATATCAGATGATTAATTCAAATTTCTCATTATCGCACTTCATATTGTTTTCTGCAGCCCAATTAAAGATTTGGTTGATGTCCGCCTGGAGTCTTGTGGTGTCTTCAATGGAAAGAACACTGTCATTCAAATTTGGGTGTCATCTACAAAGGAAGACATAGTGCTGTGGCTTACATCCCTGTCTATGTCAATTATGAGGATGAAGAACAGGATGGGGGTGAGTACTGTGCCTTGTGTAACAGAACATTTCCTTGTAGCTGCCTCAGACTTTACTCTGTTTACTACTACTCTTTGTGTTCTAGTTGTTAGGAATATATAGATCCATCTACCAACTTTTCTTGTTATTCCTTTATCATGTACTTTGTGCACTATTGTTAACGGCTTTTGTAAAGACTGTGTATACTACATATGCATTTTGTTTGTCTTCTAGAGCATCCACGACCTTGTCAAAGTGGTCCAGTAGTTGGGTTAGGCACGAGCAACCTGCTCTAAACCCATGTTGCCCTGAGTTGTGTAACTGATGGGTATGTAGGTGAGATTTTTATGAAATGGGATGTTAGCATTGTCACTGTAGTTCTTAGCTATTGCTTTACCGCCACCTTTAGGGAATGGGGCTATGTCTGTTGTTTTTAGTGAGTTTGGGATGACCCCTTTGTCCATTCTCCCTCTCCATAGAGTGCTGAAAACATACGACAGGGGCTTCTTGCAGTTCTTGATGAACACGGAGTTAGACGAGTCTGGGCCTGGGGCAGAGTGCATGGGCATGTCATTTATCACCTTTTCTAAATCCTGTGGTGTTAGGATAATATCAGATAAGTTTCAATCTACCAGATTCTGAGTCTCGGTCATAAAATATTCATTTAGGTCTTCGACTCTTAGTCTGGTTAGCGGCTTGCTAAATACTGATTCATATTGTGACTTGAGTAACCCACTTGGTGTCATCTCTGTAAGACCTATCTCATCTAAGTAGAAGTACATTATTGGATGTTTTTGACTTAGATTTAACATAAGAAAAGAAATAGTTTGGGTCTCTTTCAATTTCATTTATGACTTTTAATTCTTCCTGTGTTTCTTGCCTCCTGTAAGATTCCTTTAGTTTAAGTTCGATATTTGCTATTTCTCTGACCAGTGCCTCTCTTTGTATTCAGATATTTTGGCCTCTTTTAGAGGGTGTGATTCTTCACTTTCACCACTATAGGAAGTTAGTTTAATATGTTTATTATGCACCCCATACCCATCCTGTGGGCGGTAGTCAAAAGATTACAGAGGTACATAATTGGTCCAGGGACTGGACTCCAAAGTTTTGATAGCTGAGCAAGTTACAGAGGTAATGAACTCACAATATACAAAGGTAATGAACTCCAGGTAGGTCTGGTCACAATCATGACAAGTTACAAAGGTATTTACAGATTACAGAGGTACGTAATGGGTCCAGGGACTGGGCCCCCAAAGTTTTGATGGCTGAACTAGGTACAAAGGTAATGAGCTCACAAGTTACAAAGGTAATGAATTCTGTAAGAATGGTTACTTACGTTTATACATGGCTACAATCATGAACAAATTATAGTGTAATGAGCAATTCACACTTCCACACCCGGTCACAACTGTAATGAGTTATTTGTGCAAATATTGATTGTTGAGTCACATACACACACACACACACACACACACACACACAAGACTAGTCCCAGAGCTAAGAGGTATGTCCTACGAGGAGAGGTTAAGGGAAATCAACCTGACGACACTGGAGGACAGGAGAGATAGGGGGGACATGATAACGACATACAAAATACTGAGAGGAATTGACAAGGTGGACAAAGACAGGATGTTCCAGAGATTGGACACAGTAACAAGGGGACACAGTTGGAAGCTGAAGACACAGATGAATCACAGGGATGTTAGGAAGTATTTCTTCAGCCACAGAGTAGTCAGTAAGTGGAATAGTTTGGGAAGCGATGTAGTGGAGGCAGGATCCATACATAGCTTTAAGCAGAGGTATGATAAAGCTCACGGCTCAGGGAGAGTGACCTAGTAGCGATCAGTGAAGAGGCGGGGCCAGGAGCTCGGACTCGACCCCCGCAACCTCAACTAGGTGAGTACAACTAGGTGAGTACACACACACACACACACACACACACACACACACACACACACACTCACACTCACACTCACACTCACACTCACACTCACACACACTGACACACACACACACACACACACACGCACACACACACACACACATACACACACACACACACACACACACACACACACACACACACAAACACACTCACACTCACACTCACACTCACACTCACACTCACACACACGCGCACACACACACACACACACACACACACACACACACACACACACACACACACACACACACACACACACACACAACCACAAATAGGTGAGTACACACACGCACGCACACACACACACACACACACACACCAGAGTGAGAGGGGAGGATGAACCAGCAAGATTGGACCTTGTGTTCACCCTGGGCAGCTCAGACATTGAGGACATCAAGTATGAGAGTCCCCTAGGAGCTAGCGACCACGTGGTTCTGTGCTTTGAATACATAGTAGAGCTGCAAGTGGAGAGAATAACAGGAGTAGAATGGGAAAAGCCTGACTATAAAAGAGGGGACTACATAGGGTTGAAGAACTTCATGCGGGAGGTCCAGTGGGACAGAGAACTGGCAGGAAAGCCAGTAAATGAAATGATGGAATATGTAGCAACAAAATGCAAGGAGGCAGTGGAAAGGTTCATTCCCAAGGGCAACAGTAACAACGGGAAGACCAGAACAAGCCCCTGGTTTACCCGACGGTGTAAGGAGGCAAAAACAAAGTGCAATAGAGAATGGAAAAAGTACAGAAGGCAGAGAACACACGAAAATAGGGAGATCAGTCGCAGAGCCAGGAATGAGTACGCACAGGTAAGGAGGGAGGCCCAGCGACAGTATGAAAATGACATAGCATCGAGAATCAAGACTGACCCGAAACTGTTGTATAGCCACATCAGGAGGAAGACAACAGTCAAAGACCAGGTGATCAGATTAAGGACAGAAGGTGGAGAACTCACAAGAAATGATCAGGAGGTATGTGAGGAGCTGAACAGGAGATTTAAGGAAGTTTTTACAGTAGAGACAGGAAGGGCTGTGGGAAGACAGCACAGAAGGGAACATCAAGAGGGAATATACCAACAAGTGTTGGATGACATACGAACAACTGAGGAGGAGGTGAAGAAGCTCTTAAGTGACCTTGACACCTCAAAGGCGATGGGACCGGACAACATCTCCCCATGGGTCCTTAGAGAAGGAGCAGAGATGCTGTGTGTGCCTCTAACCACAATCTTCAACACATCCCTTGAAACTGGGCAACTACCTGAGAAATGGAAGACAGCTAATGTAGTCCCCATATTTAAGAAAGGAAACAGAAACGAGGCACTAAACTACAGACCTGTGTCTCTGACATGTATTGTGTGCAAAGTCATGGAGAAGATTATCAGGAGGAGAGTGGTCGAACACCTGGAAAGGAACAAGATTATAAATGAAAACCAGCATGGGTTCATGGAAGGCAAATCTTGTATCACAAACCTCCTGGAGTTTTATGACAAGGTAACAGAAGTAAGACACGAGAGAGAGGGTTGGGTAGATTGCGTTTTCCTAGACTGCAGGAAGGCCTTTGACACAGTTCCCCACAAGAGATTAGTGCAGAAGCTGGAGGATCAGGCACACATAAAAGGAAGGGCACTGCAATGGATAAGGGAATACCTGACAGGGAGGCAGCAACGAGTCATGGTACGTGAAGAGGTATCACAGTGGGCGCCTGTTACGAGCGGGGTCCCACAGGGGTCAGTTCTAGGACCAGTGCTATTTTTGATATATGTGAACGACATGATGGAAGGAATAGACTCTGAAGTGTCCCTGTTCGCAGATGACGTGAAGTTGATGAGAAGAATTAAATCGGACGAGGATGAGGCAGGACTGCAAAGAGACCTGGAGAGGCTGGACATGTGGTCCAGTAACTGGCTCCTCGAATTCAATCCAGCCAAATGCAAAGTCATGAAGATTGGGGAGGGGCAAAGAAGACCGCAGACAGAATATAGGCTAGGTGGACAAAGACTACAGACCTCACTCAGGGAGAAAGACCTTGGGGTGACCATAACACCGAGTACATCACCGGAGGCACACATCAACCAAATAACCGCTGCAGCATACGGGCGCCTGGCAAACCTGAGAATAGCGTTCCGATACCTCAATAAGGAATCGTTCAAGACACTGTACACTGTGTATGTTAGGCCCATACTGGAGTATGCAGCACCAGTCTGGAACCCACACCTGGTCAAGCACGTCAAGAAGTTAGAGAAAGTACAAAGGTTTGCAACAAGGCTAGTCCCAGAGCTCAAGGGAATGTCGTACGAGGAAAGGTTAAGGGAAATCGGACTGACGACACTGGAGGACAGAAGGGTCAGGGGAGACATGATAACGACATACAAGATACTGCGGGGAATAGACAAGGTGGACAGAGATAGGATGTTCCAGAGAGGGGACACAGGGACAAGGGGTCACAACTGGAAGCTGAAGACTCAGACGAGTCACAGGGACGTTAGGAAGTATTTCTTCAGTCATAGAGTTGTCAGCAAGTGGAATAGCCTAGCAAGTGAAGTAGTGGAGGCAGGAACCATACATAGTTTTAAGAAGAGGTATGACAAAGCTCAGGAAGCAGAGAGAGAGAGGATCCAGTAGCGATCAGTGAAGAGGCGGGGCCAGGAGCTGAGTCTCGACCCCTGCAACCACAATTAGGTGAGTACACACACACACACACACACACACACAGTTTAGTTTAATATATTTATTATGCACCCCATACCCATCCTGTGGGCGGTAGTCAAAAGATTACAAAGGTACATAATGGGTCCAGTGACTGGACCCCAAAGTTATGATAGCTGAACTAGTTACAAAGATAATGAACTCCAGATAGATCTGGTCACAATCATGGCAAGTTACAAAGGTAATGAATCAGCCTCACTCCTATACATGGTTACAGTCATGAACTATAGGAAGTGCCTCTCTCTTTGTAGTTTACATCTCTTCCTTTTCCTCAGAGGAATATGCCCTGAGCATACCTTGAGTGTCACAGAGTTAATCTTTTCTACACCTAGGTTTGGATCCATATTGCTTAGGATATCTTTCCAGCTTATTTCAGTTAGGACCTGGTTGACCTGGTCACACCATATGTTTTTGTTTTTGAAGTTGAATTTGATGAAAGCTTCCTTGTGACTGATCACATTTTGTTGGTCTGGGGACCAGTGCATACATGTCTGTACTTCTATCATGTTGTGATCTGAGTGTATTGTTTTTGATATGGTAATATTTCGAATCTTATCATCATTGTTAGTGAAGATGAGGTCTAATGTTTTCTCCAATCTTCATGGCTCTATTATTTGATGGTTTAAGGTAAATTTGGTTCAGAGATTTAAAAGCTCATGTGTGTGCGAGTTCTTTTCTGAGCTGCCTCTTGGTGTTATGTCTGTTACAACATTTGGTATATTCCTCAATTTTAGGTGTTTTAGGTTGAAATCTCATAGGAGCAAGATGTTTGGGGCAGGATCTGGAACATTATCCAGCTTCTTAGTTGCCTGGCTGGCTGGTTGACCGCCTGACTGGCAGACTAGCTGGCTGCCTGGTAGTCTGGCTGTGTGAGGGAAAAGTTCAATAGATAGGAGTAGCAATATAGTAACAATAGTTTCATTGCCGGCTACTAGATAAGGTAGGGTAATTCAAGCTCCCGTTCTTCCCGCCTTTTTTCCCCCTCCCTGAAAGTGATAGTTTGACTGCCGGCTGCTTGTTAAGGTAGGGTCAGTCTAGCTCCCGCTATCCCTTCCCCTCCCTCTTCCCCCCCCCCCCCCCCCCCGAAAGGTGACGTGTGGGGTTCTGGTCAAACAGTAAATCACTCGACTCACAGCTCCCAACACTACTGTAAGTACATGCCTGCCTTGTATTCTAGTGGATTTATTGGTTAAAAGCTTCACTTTTGACCAATAAACTTAGTCCTTTCAGTCTTGCTCTAGGTTGACTGTTGTAATAATCACCACGTCGTTTGAGTATTGTACTTGCCATGGAGAGTGATTATTTAAGCAGTGGGTAACCCATCTATCTTTTCAGCTTGGATGACAGTGAGGGTCACCTGTCAATCAACGAGAAGAACAGGAGACGGACTAACGTCCTGGAGACGTTCCATTTTGGATTGAATTACCTGTGCACCTGTATGAAATTGCAGGACGTAACCCCACATCATTGCAGAGGTAAAGAACCTGCTTTCCTGTCATTGGGATACTACTCGAGTCTCTATCTACTGTGAAGAACTAGCCAGTGGGTCGTAACCAACACCTGCGACCCCCCCCCCCCGATCATCAGCAACAGCTACGATTTCAACAACAGTGTCACCAACACCAGACACCCCTATCTACATTAGCGTTGAATTCAGTTATCATTTATATTTTTCATTTTTCATTTTCTTTAATGTAGGATTAATATTTCATATTTAAGTGTTTTACATTTTATATTTTCTATATAATAAAGTGTTCATGTTTGTCTGTTATTATTTCTTTTTCTATTCACTAATTTTCCTGAGGAGGAGCCAGCCTTGGTAATACTGTCTGAAGTTGTTACAGGGCTGAGTAAGCCTTCACAAGTGGCGACCTTGCCAGGATCAACTCTACTGAATCAAGATTCAACTCCATCTCGAATCTACCATTGGAACTTCAACACTGCATACCACAGATGGTTACCACCAGCCATGAGTAATCATTCTCTATGGTAGGACTACAGTACAGGTATTTGAAAGATTTGGTGATTGTTATAGTCTCAATTTATTGTAAGTCAAGTCAGGCAGGATATAATATTTAATTCTGCCACCTAATTGTGTGTGAGCTTGAAACACTTTGGAGGACTTGACTCTAGGGACCCGAGATTTTCCAGTGACAACTTGTTTCATTGAGCTCTTTATTATATCAAGGGAACTGTCATAGGACACTCTTGATTTGTTGGTGAGAAGATTGGATAGTCAAGTGACCCCATTCTACTTACTGTTTGCTCGGAGCTGGCATAGAACCCTTCGTTTTAATTAATACATATAGTTTAATTGAAGCAGGGATCGAGCCCTCTGGTTTATTTACAGTTTGAGCGGAGCAGGAATTGAACCCTCCATTTTCTTTAATACCCGTTTCATTTCCCCTGATAGTTTAAGTTATTCTTGCAAGTATGGATGAATACCAGTTTTGGATGAATGCTGGAAGTAAGTTAGGAATAAGAGGGAAAAATTTAGAATCTTTCATTAGTGCTAAGATCCAGGAAAGACTTGAAAGAGAGAGAATTGAGAGAGAAGAAAGACAGTTAGAAAGGGAAAGAGAAGAGAAAAAGGAGAGAGAGAGAATCGAAAGAGAAGAGAAAAGGAGAGAGAGAGAATCGAAAGAGAAGACAAAAAGGAGCATGATAGACTTGATCGTGAGGAGAGAGCAAGAGTACGTGAGGAACAGGTTAAATTAAGAGAACTTGAGGAAAGAGCAAAGGATAGAGAAGTTGAGGAAAAAGCTAGAGAACGTGAGGAAAAAGCTAGAGAACGTGAGGAAAAAGCTAGAGAACATGAATTAATAGAGAGAGAAAAGGATCGTGAGCTCGTAAAATCTCGCCTTGAATTGGAGAATAAAAAGTTAACTCTTACACAACAACAATTAGAGAAAGGAGTAATGGAACAACGGGCAGTTAGTGCACATATTCCAACACCTAATTTACCTCCCTTCACAGAGGGGGAAGACATAACTTCATACATTATCAGGTTTGAAAATACCGCTACCCTCTGTGAATGGCCTGCTGACACCTGGGCTACCAGGTTTGGAATGTTATTTTCTGGTACCGCTTTGAATATCTATGCAACTTTGTCGCAGGATATCATATGTAATTATAATCTACTGAAGAAAGCAATCCTTAAAGAATATCAAAAAACCACTAATTCTTACAGGAAAGATTTCAAGTATGCCACCTTACAGCCTGGTCAGAACTTTCAGCAGTTACAGGTAACACTCTTTCGTTTGTTCGACTTTTGGATAGAGAGTTCAGGAATTGATCGCAGTTATGAATCTCTTAGAGACTTCATGGTTGCTGACCAGTTCCTGACAGCTCTTCCCCATCAGATACGAACATTCATCAGAGAACGTAACCTGATTAAAGCTGAGGAAGTTGCTGAGGCTGCTGACCTGTATGCTGAGGCTCACAATTCCTATAAAGACCTAAAGGGATCGAACCCTAAAGGCAAGGGTTCATCAGACCTTAAGAAATCAAAGCCTCTAGTGGAAAGTAAAATGACTTCTTTTATTCCTGTTTGTCATTTGTGTGGTGTTAAGGGACATAAACGTCCAGATTGTCCTTCTAAGAAGGTCCAAAAAGTTGGACGATGTTTTAAAGACTGTAATGACCAAGTACCCTTCTGTTCAGGAAGAGTTAATGAACTTAATGTATCTACCATTTTACGAGACACTGGATGCACATGTATAGTCATTTCTGATAAGCTGTTCCCTAACCTTAAAGAAACTCATTCCTCTGCTATACTTTCAGACTACTTGGGCTGTACGGACACTTTTCCTACCATCCGTTGTTACATTAGGTCTAAATGGTTCACAGGTTGGTCTGAAGCCGTACTAGCTCCCATCACTTCTTGCTCCGTACTAATAGGTAATGTAAAAGGTGCCATTCTTCCTTCTGAGGTTGACCTTTCATCACCAAAGATGGATATAAGTGTTTCAGATCCTCTTCCTGTAGAGTCAGAGAAGCCCCTCGAAAGTTCAGATGAGACAATGTCTCGCGATATTCATGTGGGATTAAAAACCAGTGATGCTACTCTCGAAAGCGAGGAAGTAGGATCACCGGTTCACTTGTTAGATGAAAGTGAAGATATCACCTCCGATACCATAAATGTCTTGACTAGGGCTCAGACCAAAGCCCATGTTTCCCCTACTGTCCATCCTTTGATTTTCCCTGACTTTAAGCCTTTAGACATATTGAAGGACTCCTTTGCCAATTTACAACATAATTGCCCTTCTCTTCAGGATTGCCATAATGCCGATAAACAAAATCAAGTTATCCAAAGGAAAAACTTTTCATATAAATTTGAATATATAAAAGGTATCTTGCACAAGTCAGTATTCAAATTAAATTCAGATGAGACAGACTATTCCATCTTAGTTGTTCCAAGTCAATGCAGAGAGACTGTTCTTAAAATGGCTCATGACCTGCCATTGGCCGGACATTTCTCACATCATAAAACTTTAAATAAAATTAGGGAAACCTATTTTTGGCCTAAAATGTCCTCAGATGTCACTACTTATTGTAGATCGTGTCAAGTTTGCCAACTGTCATCCTCCCCACTGTCCCCGGCGAGTACCTATGTTCAAAATGCCAATCTTTACGGTACCGTTTGAAAGAGTAGCTATTGACATCGTTGGTCCTTTATCTCCATTTTCATCTGGGGGACATAGATATATATTAACATTAGTTGATTATGCTTCGAGTTTCCCTGAAGCCATACCCTTAAAGACCATAACTACTACAGCACGCAGCACGCAGCACGCAGCACGCAGCCGCAGCAAGCAGCAACAAGGCTGCTCCTATATCTTGCCGTCCCCTGGGCCTATCCGAACTCCAGTGATGGCCAAATTTGCAAGTACTGCTGCAACAACATGCAAGGAACCTATAGTGACATGAAAACTGACGGTGACGACAACGAAATGGACTAAATATGACAAAAGAGAGACCGGCATTCAAGTACCAGACCTGCTGCCAGACGTGAACCAGACATGAGACGTTTTCCACTACAATGAAATAACTGACCTCCATATCAACTGCACCAGTGTTTAACGGGAAGACAACATGGCAGAAAACCTGATCAACTAAATCTCCAAGGAAATGACAGGTCTGTAGGACTTTTTTCTTCAGTGCCAAACGAGGGAAAGAATTGAGCATTTAAACATGGCTGACCGGCATCCAAACAGCCGCTACTGCCAGACGTACAACTAGCGAAGTGAAATTCTCATCTTTACTGACGTTCATCTGTTGACAGTAGCATCATATCTGTACCACCATCATATCACCTGTACCCGTGCTAACGAGAGGGAAGCACAGGAGACATCGTCAAATCAGCAGTACAAAACTCCAAGGTATAGGACGGTTATCCCTCAGTGCCAGTCGTGGGAAAGAAGTGAATAGTTAAATAGTCCAGGTTAATGTTTTAGTAGCTGACCTATATTCAGCTGACCAGTGTACAGTGAGAGAATCATAGAAAACGCCAAATATATCTATAAACTCAAGGAAAGTCAGGTTGTAGGTGGCGTTACTCCCCTCAGTGTTTTAAAAAATGGCTGAGTCAGCAGAACAGGTCAGGAGACAACAACACCACACAACCCCGATAAATGGAATTGAGGGGGATTTGGAAGGATAAAACCATGGATTAAACCTTTCTGATCTACCAGAATGGAAAGGAGTTAGAAGTTAATTGAGGAAGCCAGACTGTGAAGTGAGATGGGAAGGGGAGTGCGTAATAAGGGGTTAACTGTAAGGGTTTTGTGAAGTTAAGGGAAAAGTGAGCAGTGAAGAGGGTCTTGAAGAGGAAATTTTACTAGTAATTCAGTGGTGATTGCTAAAGCAGATACTAAGTGTACTAGGGACTGGAAAAGAGAAATAAATATTATTGTATATGAGTAAAAGAGCGAAGAGTGAAAATGGCAGGCATTAGGGGGGTACAGGCTGCCATAATTATATTTATATTTCTTCTTCAATTCCATGAAGAAAGAAATCAGTCATGGGGGTTGGAAAAGGTGAATGGAGTAACAGCGCCCTGGACAGTAAAAGCCCAACAGTTGCCATCCTACCAGAAAAGTAAATGTCACTATCGCCGCAAGGTATGGCACCACCGCATACCCAAACAAAAACAGTGGCACACAGCTCTTATTGTAGCGCTCTTAAGTGGTAATATCCAAATTAATCCAGGACCTCAAACTATTGTGCAGAGGCAAAACAGACAGATAAATGACGGCGATAATGACGGTCTAGTAGCTAGGAATGATAACCTTAACTCCATATGTAATGCATACATAGGTCAATGTGAGACAATACAGCCATTATTATCTCAAACACTACCAAACAGGTGCATACACTGTACTAAAGTATGCATGAAAAAAAGAAAAGGCACCTTATGTAAAATTTGTAAGGGGTGGGTGCATGATGGATGTATGTACAATTATAACAACGGTGCCAGAATTCATTTTGTGTGTAACAAATGCACTTTGGCACAGTTACCCTTTAGCAGTGATGACATTGATTTACCTAAATTTAATACAAATGACCCATTGCCATATATTGATGATTATGATTGTTTTATGAAAACAGGCCTTCACTTTATTAATGTCAATGCAAGATCACTTCTTCCTAAATTGGCAGAGATTAGGATTCTAGCTAACAAAATTAGGGCGGCAGTTATAACCATCTCTGAATCTTGGTTGGATGATACGGTGACTGACGACGAGGTCAGAATAGATGGTTACAATATAAAACGCTTAGATAGGAACAGAAAGGGTGGTGGAGTATGTGCCTACATTAGAAATGACTTAGCTTACAACCCAAGACCTGATTTAAATAACAATAAACTGGAGATTCTATGGTTTGAAGTGCTGCTTCCTAAGACCAAACCCATCTTAGTAGTAACTAGTTACCGTCCTCCTACCCAGGACCAGTTCTTAGAAGACTTTTCCAGAGTCTTGTCCGGAGTTGAAAACAATTGCGAGACAATAATACTGGGCGACTTCAATATCTGTTTTCAGCAGCAAAATAACGGGCTATGCAAAAGGTATAAGCAAATTCTAGGATTAAATAGTTACACTCAACTAATTAATACTCCAACCCGGATCACACAGTTCTCAGCCACCCTAATTGACCACATACTTTGTAACCGCTCTGAGAACATTAGTCAGTCAGGCGTCATTACCACAGGTCTTAGTGATCATTTCATCATTTACTGCACCAGGAAAATCACTAGGGATAGGATAGGCCTACACAGGACAATAAAAATGAGGTCAACTAGAAACTACAGTAAAGAAACACTGGTAAATAGGCTACACAATTGTGACTGGACAGAGATAACAAGTTGCACGGACGTAAACGATGCCTGGGAAAAATTCAAAACAATGTTCACTACCATCCTTGATAATATTGCACCAGTTAAAGAGGTTAGGATTAAACGAAGAACTGAACCCTGGATGAATACTGAGATATTAGATAATATGAAATTCAGAGACCAGCTGCTAAAAAGATTTAAAGCAAACAGACAGGATATTGCAGCACTAAATGAATTCCAAAGGGTGAGGAACAGAGTACAGAGACTTATAAAAGGAGCAAAGGCAAAGCACTATGTTGTGATAGAAACACAGGCCTTATCTCTAGGCTTTATTGAACATAGAATCTTCATAGTACTTCTGCAACAACAAAATATAATGACTAGTACATCTAATAATGGCTTCTACAGGGATGGTGATGTCTTGCATATGTCAAGAGAAAAGTTATAACTACAGGCCACATATTTAAACTCACCATGTAATCTGCATCGCTGATAAATGGATAAAGTAGGAGAGAATCACACACCATGTGTTAGTGCCCATGACACACACCAAACTGTTGTTGTTGTTAAGGGCCCCTAGAGGTGGTGCAGTATTATCCTGCTGCTGCTCCCCACAGGACCAGTATCCCTACAATCTCCCCCTTCTAAAATATCAGAGACAGTAATCTCCCAAACTGTTAGGTGGGCGACGTACACGTCCCGACCTTCGTAGCCCTTGAGCCTCTTCACCAGGTTTGATATTTTCCAGCGGGGTTTGATTAACTGCTGGAGCAGAATCCTCTATTTCCATAGGGGTAGTCTCAAGGGGCTTTCCAGGAGAAAACGAAGCATCTTTCACATTTATTGGTGTATCTTGAGATTCCACACTAATAGGGATTTCAACTGGGGCTAAATGTCTTGTAGATACTGTAGTCTCTTCACCATTTTGGTAGCGAATGTGGGCGTAATGTGGATTAGCTTGCAGGAGCTCTACCTCTTCCACTAAAGGATCCGTCTTGTTCATCCTACGGTGACTCTTCAGGAGAACGGGTCCAGGATGACATAACCAAGTGGGCACGGAGGCTCCCATAGAGGAACGACGTGAATAGTTGAGGAGTCTTTCATGAGGGGTTGCATTAGTAGCTGTGCACAGCAGTGATCTAATAGAGTGAAGAGCATCAGGTAGGACAGTTTGCCAGTGTTGAACAGGTAGATTGCGCGACTTTAATGTCATTGTAACTGCCTTCCATATAGTACCATTGAACCGCTCCACTTGACCATTGCCTTGAGGGTTGTAGCTTGTTGTTCTGCTGCAGGCAATACCTTTGCTAGCCAAAAACTCCTGAAGTTCGTTACTGATGAACGAGGATCCCCTGTCTGAATGGATATAAGCTGGCATACCAAAAATAGAGAACAACTGTGAAAGACAACTAATAACAGTTGAAGCAGCCATATTTGCACAGGGGAATACAAAGGGATACCTTGAATATTCATCTACTATGTTAAGGAAATACCTATTCTGATTTGTGCTTGGTAGAGGTCCTTTGAAATCTATATTCAATCTTTCGAAAGGCTGGGTGGATTTTATGAGATGAGTCTTCTCTGGCTGATGAAAGTTTGGCTTGCACTCTGCACATACTCTGCATGCTCTGATCACTTGTCGCACATCTTCCACTGAGTAGGGCATGTTCTTTGATTTGACAAAATGGTACAGGCGTGTAACTCCTGGGTGACACAAAGCCTTGTGGAGAGCTGAGAGTGATTGCAAATCATGACATGCTGCTCCACAGTGGGACCTAGAGAATGCATCAGGTGAGATGTTCTCTTGACCCGGTCGGTACAGAATATCAAAGTCATAACACGATAGTTCCATCCTCCAGCGTAATATCTTGTCATTCTTTATCCTACTTTTGTGCCTCTTGTCGAACATATACATCACGGACCGTTGGTCAGTCCTTATGGTGAAATGTCTACCAGTTAAATAATGCCTCCAGTGGCGAACTGCTTCTATGATGGCCTGGGCTTCCTTTTCTACAGCAGCATAACATTTCTCTGATCCTTGAAAAGTTCTCGAAAAGAAGGCTACTGGTCGTCCTGCCTGAGATAAGACTGCAGCAATGGCAATGTCAGATGCATCCGTTTCCACTTCGAATGGTAGGGACTCATCAATGGCTTGAACTACTGAGTTTTCAATGTCCTGTTTGAGAGTATGGAAAGCGGCTTCTGCTTCCTTTGTCACAGGAAATGTGGTAGCACTCAATGGGCGGACTTTACTTGAATAGTTGTAGATCCATTGTGAGTAATAAGCAAAGAGACCAAGAGTTCTTCGGAGTGACTTTTTGTCTTGAGGCATTGGAAGTTCCCGTAGAGGTCGTAGTCGTTCAGGGTCTGGGAATATTGAACCTCCTTCCACTACATAACCAAGGATGCTAAGCCTTTTAGTTGAAAAAGTGCACTTTTCCTCATTGTAACTGATATTTTTCTTCTTGGCGGCTTCCAAAAACTTATCAAGGTTTGCATCATGTTCCTCCTGGGTCTTGCCACAAATGGTAACATTATCTAAATACGCGTAGGTTCCCATGAGTTGCTCTTCATGAATGAGTGAATCCATAATTCGTTGGAAGCAGGCTACCCCATTGGTGACTCCAAAAGGGACTCTGGTAAACTGATACAGGCCATCACTAGCCTGAAACGCTGTGTATGGTTTATCTTCATTCCTTATAGGGACTTGATGATAGGCACTCTGCAGATCAATTGTGCTAAACACGTAGTACTGAGCAATTTTGTTCACTGTATCGTCAATTCGAGGTAGAGGGTACCCATCAAGAAGTGTAAATTTGTTGATTGTCTCAGAGTAATCGATAGCCAGTCTCCGTTTCCTAAAACCATCTTTAACAACAACAACCTGTGCACGCCAAGGAGAATCACTCGGTTCTATAATACCCTCCTTCAGCAGCCTCTGAGTTTCTTTCTCAATGAACATCCGATCCTCATAAGAATAGCGGCGTGACTTAGCTGATATAGGATGGCAATCCGCGGTAAGATTTGCAAACAGCTTTGGTGGGTCTACTCTTAAAGTGCTAAGTCCACAGACAACAAGAGGAGGCAGTTCACCTCCATATGTTAAGGTGACACTACCATGCAGCTTCTGAAAGTCCTGACCAAGGATAACATCAGAGCACAGTTGTGGCAGAATAGCTAAATGTACATCTTGATAATCCTTTCCATTAACTCTGAGATTTACCTTACAAAACCCTAAGGTCTGAATAGAGAGAGATGTTGATGCCATGGAAACGGTACCTGATGAGTGATGTACAGTCAAGGAGTGGCGTTTAACTAAGTCAAGGTTGATGAAACTCTCTGAGCTGCCACTATCAATAAGACCATCTACTTCTGTTCCTTTGATGAATACTTTCACAACTGCCTTTGACAGTGAATTTGGAGTAGCCGCAGAAGTCACTGTTGCTAGAGTCGCATGATCACTGGAATGTGTGGAGGCACTAGCTCTTGTTGATGCATTAGCACGACATACTTTAGCAAAGTGACCTTTCTTGTGGCATTTATGGCACATTGCTTCACGAGCAGGACAATTTGGATGTGGATGTCTTGAAAAACCACAAAAGAAACACACCGTACCTGCTGCTGCTGTCACTGAGGCAGGTTCCCCAGTAACTTCATTGCAAGAGTCTTGGTCAGGAATTGCAGCACTTACCACTCGAGAAGGCTGAGTGGTACTGTATACTTCAGAATTCTTCTGGGCTGAATCTAGAGCTCTTGCCTGGTCAAAGGCAGCGGCTAAGTCGAGAGTTTTATTCTCCAATAAACGCTGCCTTATTATTGGTGATTGCAGGCCACTGATAAAAGCATCCCTGATGGACTCTTCACAATACTGAGCAGCTGTCAATGCTTGGAAGTGACAGTCCTTACCTAAAATTTTCAGTGCTTGAAAGTATTCCTCTAAGGACTCATCAATCTGCTGGCAGCGAGTTGCAAGGCGATAGCGTGCAAAGATTTCATTTGTAGGTTTAATATACTGAGACTTGAGGGTTTTGATAGGATCTTCGTAGGTATTACACTCAGAAATAGCCTCATATATCTTAGGTGACACAAAATTGATGAGCAGACTTAGTTTATCTAGATCTTCTTTAGGAAGGGCTCCCAAGAAGTTTTCGAAAGTCTTAAACCAGTGCTTCCATTCCTGAGCAGCCGTTGATAAGCTGGGGTCACAGTCTAGCCTCTCAGGTTTCAGTAAACGCTCCATGTTGTGATGTAGTCTAGCGCAGGATCACCACCAGGTAGCCCAGGATTCTATGTTCAATAAATTGTTGTGATAGAAACACAGGCCTTATCTCTAGGCTTTATTGAACATAGAATCTTCATAGTACTTCTGCAACAACAAAATATAATGACTAGTACATCTAATAATGGCTTCTACAGGGATGGTGATGTCTTGCATATGTCAAGAGAAAAATTATAACTACAGGCCACATATTTAAACTCACCATGTAATCTGCATCGCTGATAAATGGATAAAGTAGGAGAGAATCACACACCATGTGTTAGTGCCCATGACACACACCAAACTGTTGTTGTTGTTAAGGACCTCTAGAGGTGGTGCAGTATTATCCTGCTGCTGCTCCCCACAGGACCAGTATCCCTACACACTACTGCTCAAAAATTGAAGAGTATAAGCATTACCCCAGAAAGCTCTGGCAACAACTAAAACATTTGGGGCATAGCCATAAGCCAGTAGATAGGTCTAACATAGTACTCACTATCGATAATGAGGTATGCCATGAAACATCTAAGGTGGCAAATTGCTTTAATTCATACTACACATCTGTTGCATCAACACTAGTAAGTAAACTACCAGCTGCATCAAATACCTTTAACACAGACTCTGATAAGTTTCAAACATACTATACCAATAAAGGGGTAACCCCAAACAGTTGACAACTAGTAAGTGTATCTCATGACTTTATTCAAAAAGAACTAAGCAGGTTAAACCCAACTAAGAGCACAGGCCCTGATAACATCCCGTCTAAGTTCCTAAAAGATGGTGCTTCTGAACTGTCAATCCCTATTGCTCACATAATAAATCTATCAATCACCACTAATACCGTACCGGAGGGGTTCAAGGAGGCCAGAGTTACTCCTATCTTCAAGAAAAATAGTAGGTCTGATGTAAGCAACTATAGGCCTGTTAGTATACTCAGTATAATATCTAAAATTCTAGAGAGGGCGGTGTATTCTCAAGTAGTTAAGTACCTTAATGACAACAACATTCTCCATAGCTATCAATCGGGCTTTAGAAGATCCTACTCAACTGACACCTCCCTTATTAATCTGATGGATTACCTGAGAACTGAAATGTCAAAGGGGAACCTCATAGGTATGGTAACCTTAGACCTGCAAAAGGCCTTCGATACTGTCAACCACAATGTATTATGTAATAAACTTCAAGCTATCGGTATAGGTTCTGTAGACTGGTTTAAGTCCTACCTTAGCAACAGGAGACAAATAGTCAAAATCAACAAAACAGAATCAGAACCCCTGCCGATAACATGTGGAGTTCCCCAAGGTAGTATTCTGGGTCCCTTATTATTCTTATGTTATGTCAATGATATGCCTATCAGTGTCAAGTGCAAACTCCTACTGTATGCAGATGACAGTGCTCTGTTAGTGTCAGGTAAAGACCCACAAGATATTGCAAATGTTTTAACACTGGAACTGGAGTCCTGCAGCAAATGGTTAGTAGACAACAAACTATCATTACACCTAGGGAAAACTGAAGCCATTCTCTTTGGCACGAAACATAAACTGAGAAGGGTAAATAACTTTAATGTTCAATGTAATGGGGAGCCCATCACTTTGGTTTCATCAGTAAAATATTTGGGAATCCCCTTTGACCCATGCATGTCAGGAGAATTTTTTTTTTTTATATTTTATTTAAAAACAACATACACATGATACAAGCCGACAATTAGCAAATCCAAAACCGTGACAGACAATGTCAGTACACACACAATAAACAAAAAAAACATTTTAACATATTGATATAACGAAATTCTACCGTAAGAAACCCAACCCGTTTACGGAAAAAAAAAACATACCGACTACAAAATAGAACGTCGGAGTCATAAAACATGTAGGAATAAGTCCTATAATCATGTATATATGTATATACATACACATGCACATATACACATACATGTATGTGCACATATGTTCTTACAGCACAGACTGGATTATACTAGAACAAACAAACAAACAAAAAAAAAAAAAAAAAAGACATCACTAAAAAAAAAACTAGACAAACTAAATACATAACATCCAAAACAGAAGTGGCAGACAATGTCAGGTACACACAAAAAACATTGTAACACATTGATATAACAAATTCTACTAAAATAACCCAACCAACCGACTTCCAAACAAACAGTCGGAGTCATTATAAAACATGTAGGAATGAGTCCTACAAACATATATATATGTATACATATACGCATGCATATACACACATACGTGTATGTGCATTTGTTCGTACAGAACAAACTGGATCATACATAGAAATAAAGCTCTAAATGACTTTTCACCAAATAAACTAAAAAATATTACATCCAATGATAGAACTATACCTAAGACATTGGTTCCCACAAACACACCTACACACACACAAAATTAATGTTACCGATTAACACTCAATATATAATATGACCTTCCAGTCAAATGAAGGGTATATATAAACCCCATCAAATACTTTTATATTTTCGTACATAGGTCATTTTGTACCCATTCAATACGATAAAAAAGAGACGTATGACAAGGATAAATCTAACATCAGATTCGAATGTATAAAACATATCCTCACAATATACATATAAATATAAACCCCCTATATAAAATGGTTCTTATAACAATAAGAGAAAAAACAGAAAATCACATACTACTTTTGACTCTGTGATTTTACAAAATTCATAAAGGTCTACATACCCCGGAGCCCCCGACGGCTCCCTGCAAAAAAAACGTTACCCACATCTACCACCTTGCAAACCAATCAACCTTCCTCATCAAGCTTCCAATCACTCCAAGAGGACACACCACTGAAGAGACCAACCCCTTGCCTCTCACCCCGTCACCAAACGGAGTAGACGTTCAACAGTAAGTTCACGATATCCCTCCGGAAAACTAATTACCCACCTTCCCCCATATAATTGTTTGTTCCTACATGCTGTCCTATAAAAACACGCCGCCAACGCTTTTATCCTAATGTTTCCCTCCACCTCCCTCATCCCCCAAGAAACATGCAAGTAATCAACTATTACGTATCTGATAGCCCTCCCCACCTCTTTGGGTACCCCTCCCATATCTAACATTAAAGCCCTGAGGGTTGATATCTGTCCCCCCCCCCAATAAAAAGAAAACCCTCTTCAACCACAATCTTACCACCTCCAAAGCAGAACAAAAATATACTACATGAAAAGCCGTTTCAACTTCCCCACAAAAACCGCATGATGCCTCTCTCACAAAACCCATTCGTCTTAGCACCTCTTTCGATGCTAACGTCCCCATAAGAAATCTATAAACTAATTCCCTCGCTCTTGCCGGTATTCTTAATTTACTAAATTCCACCCATATCACTCTCCAATCATATGTGGGATACACTGCCATCCCTTGCATTGATTCCTGACGACGACCCACACCCACTAACCGTTTTACCTTGAGTTTTTTAACATTGCGTACCTTTAACATAAACCGCAACATATCTTCACACTCCACTAAGTCCCTGCCACCCCACCATTTGCGGATATCCCCCATCACCTCCCCCACCCGAAGACCCCTTTCCCCCGCTGCCCGAATATACCTCTGCTTCACATATAGCGCCTTCACCCTAGACCCTAATGCCATCAATCCCAATCCTCCCTGTCTTACCGCAGTCATTACCACATCTTTACCCAACCACGCCCTCCCAAAACCCCACACATACCTTAAGGCTCTTCTTTGTAATTCCATAATATCCTGACTTCTTAAGGGGTAAATTTCCGCCACTCCCCACACCTTACTATAAATCAGCGTATTTACCACCACAACCCTTTGATGCAAGGTTACATCCCCGGCCCTTAGACTCCTGAGCCTACTCAAAGCTCTGTCCATTACCATTTCTGAATTAACCCTCCTGCTCTCCTGTACATCTGCTAAATACAAAATCCCACAAATCTTTAGCCTATCTACAGTTATCCAGCCAAACTCCTCCCCCAAGGTCCCTCCTACCCAATTGCCTACCTCCAACAACCGTGATTTCTGCTTATTAACTCTCATCCCAGTAGCATTCCCAAAAATCTCAATTACCCTTCCCACTTTACTTAAATCTTCTATCTCATTAAGTAAAACAGTTGTATCATCTACATAACCAACAATATTCCCACAAAATCCACCTCTCTCCCCCATCCTTCCCATCCCACCATCAACCAGAACATAGAAAGGATTCTGCATACATGCAAAGAGTATTTGGGAGAGTGGACACCCCTGCCTTAAACCCCTCCCCATGCTTACTGAACTACCCAACCTACCATTTACCTGTACTCTCATCGATGCATTCTCATACAATGTCCTCACCCATCCAACCACCCTCCCTCCAAAACCCATTCTCACCATACTCTCAAACAAAAAGTCCCTATCCACATAATCATAAGCTTTCTCCCAATCCAGACCTAGAATACCTCCCTTACTACTACCCTCAAGGAAATCCCGAATACGTCCATGACCTACCCGCATACTCCTCCCCGGGATACCAAATTGTCCCCCATGTATCACCGACCCCATGACCTTCTTCAGTCTATTACCCAAAATTTTCGCAAAAACCTTGTAATCTGCACACATCAAAGATATTGCTCGGTAAGCACTCAACTCTCTACCCCCCCTCTTCTTTGGCACCAAAACTATGACACCCGTACTTTGCGATGTGCCCAACTTCCCACTAGTTAACATATGATCCAATAGCCTAACAAAGCACTGCCTAATACACCCCCAATGTGCTCTATAAAAATCATTTGGTATACCGTCTATCCCTGGTGTTTTCCCGGTACTCATCCCGAAAACTGCCTCTTCCACCTCAACCTCACTTATACCAACCTCCAACCCCACTCTATCCTGCTCACTTAAAATGCTATGGAACCCCCCTTCAAAAATACCCTCCCAGGAACCCCCCTCCCTCCAACTCCATTTCTCCCTAAACCAACTATCAGCATAGAGACTCATACTTTCAGTATTGGATAGGACTCGACCCACTGGATACCCTCCCACCCCAGGGCTTGTCTCCAATTGTAGAATGGTGGTTACACTCTGTCGGTCCCTAAATTTACGTAAAACAAACCCAGACGGCTTATCACCCCACAATACATCCTCTAACCCCGCCCTAACCCTAATTGCATCAAACCTATCATTGTGTATTTCAGCGATCCTGCTCCGCAGACTGTCCATGTCATCCCTCCTACCACCTCCCCCAACATAACAATCTTGCAACTGTCCCTCCAGATAATTTTGCAACCCAAAACGCCACCTCGCCTCTTCCCGTCCCCTAACCTTAAAAAAATTCGCTATTCCCGGTTTTGCCTGCATTTCCCACCAATCTAACAGATCTATCTCCCTGTCCCTAGCCTCCCAAAAAGGCAACCACCAATCACTGAAAAAAGGCCCCTCCTCCTCCTCCTTGAGAAGCCTTACATTTAATTTCCAGTACCCAGAATAAATACGCACCACTCCATCCCACATCAAATCTGCTATTACCGCTCTGTGATCCGAAAACCCCACATCGAAGGTTTGCACCCTCACAACATCTATACCCTGCTTAATATAAATTCTGTCCAATCGCGCTTCATATCCCCTACGGACGAACGTGTGCTCCACTAGGTATCCCCCCCTCCCCACCACATCAACAACCCCAATATCTCGCAATACATCCCTCAGCACACTCAGCACACAACCCGCCCCTCTCGGTTCGACATCACCACTCCTAATCACACAATTCCAATCACCACCTATTACTGTTATAGCAGGCAAACCTCTCAAGTGATACAGCAATACCTCTCTGACAAAATCTACTTTTACCCTGGTATTGCTAGTTGCTGGCATGTAAACTCCTACAAAACTAGCTCGACTCTCACCCCAGACACCATCCACCCTCACGACCCTCCCACCCCCCCCCCCTCTTCCCAGCCGATGACACGCAAGGGGCTGGTCTCCATTATCGCCACTGCTACCCCACCTTTCAATTGCAAACCACTGGTAACATACATCCGATATCCTTTTAACCGCAACACACAACCAGCCCTATGATTATGCTCTTGCAAAAAGCAAATATCTACATCAAACCGCCGTAAAAACCACTCCAACCAAACTTTCTTAACCTCAGTCTTAAGTCCATTGACATTAAGCGTGACACTTCTGAAAATTATAGAAGTGGCGGCTTTCCCCTATGCCGCTGGGATTTACTCGCTGCACTTTTCACATTACGTATTCCCTTACCACTCGAGTTATCCTGTGCAGTCACCTCCCCCCTCCCTCTCCCACTGTGCAACTCAGGCGCACCTCTAGCACTATGTGGCATCGGCTCCACAACCGCAGCCCATGACTTCTTCCCCGGCCTCTGCCCCGGGGTAATAACCTCGTCTATCTCTGATGCCGCAGTTCTTTTTCTAGAACTTCCACTTACACACATCTCACCCTCAGACGAATCCTCCTGGTGTACCTCCACGGCCACCACACACTCCAGCCTTTTCTTACTCAAGTCTTTCTCCACAATTTGTTGTCCCTCCAGCTCTCCAACTTCACATAAACTGAGGACACCTTCTACACCGGGCTCATCCCCATCCAAAAAATCCTTGATGACATCTGCCAGTAAACCCTCCTGAGTCGAAGCTTCCTGGACTAAAGACTCCTCAGATAACACCTTCGACTCCCCCGACTCCCCTGGGATAGTGACACACGTCTCCTCCTCCGCCACCTCCCGGTCGACCTCCTTGCTCCAGAGATCAGGCCTCCGGCCTCCAGAGGCAACAGAGCCAGGCACCAAATCACACGACTGTTGAATCACAATCGGCGTTTCCAGAATTCGAGGAGCCTGCCTCCTAGGACACTGGGCTGCCATGTGCTCATAAGAGCTGCACAGACGACATGTTTTTCTCTGACCCGCATAGTACACATAAACCTGTGTTCTACAACCGGTCATCGTTACATAGGATGGTATAGGCCTTGTTAAAGACATTTTAAGGGTGTAAGAACCTTCCGGCATTCCTTCATATGGACCATCCCTCCATACCCCCATGGTTGCAGAATGCACTGTCCCATAACTGCGAAAAAACTCCTGTAGTCCATACGCCGTAGCCTCGAAGGGTACATTCCGTACCTTCACCCATGTGTAGTACTTAGAAACATCATGTAACACAACATCCATCGCTGAATTCACACTCATGCGTTGTTCCTGGTACTGCTCGACAATTCTTGTGTAGAAGCCGGCTCTCAGAAATTTCACGAAGATTCTTGACAAACCATTAAGAGCGACTCCATATAATTCCTCGTTGGGGATACCATATGTGTCCCTGATGATGTTAGGGAGAAGTACGTTCATCGTATCTCCACTTAACGTACCACGAACCAGCTCTATGCAGATAGTATTTACTCTCCGTACTGTATGTTCAGCCATTTTGATATCCCAAAATGAGCAGCGCACGTCCACACTACTCAATGGTTGTTGATGTACTGTGGTAGCTCGCCTGAAAAACAGCAGAGGGGTGCTGGGCACAACCGCACTCCACCGTAGTCAGGCAGCGAATGTCAGGAGAATTGATAGGAAACAGTGTAGTAAAGAAAGCGAATGCCAGACTGAAGTTCCTGTATAGACAAGTACAGTGTCTACCTACTGAAGCTCGCAGGACCCTATGTCTAGCCCTTATACAATGCCATATGGATTACGCTTGCTCTTCTTGGTACTCTGCCTTGACAAAAAAACTGAAAGATAGACTGCAAATCACCCAGAACAAAATCGTAAGATTCATCCTGGGGCTGGGACCAAGAGAACATGTAGGCCAGGATGAATTACAGCAGTTGGATATGCTGAATGTTGAAGACAGAGTAAAACAACTGAAGCTAAATCATGTTTATAAAATTGCTCACAAACAGTGTCCAGAATATCTTGCTGTCAATTTTGTCAAGGTTGGGAACCAAAGCAATCATAGTACTAGGGGGAGAGAGCACAACTTTGTAGTACCTACAGTCATTGGCCAGGCTTCAAACACCTTTTATTGTACAACAATAAAGGACTGGAACAGACTACCCGCACATGTCAAAGCCAGTCATAGCATGAACCAGTTCAAGAAGAGTGCCAAAAGGTGTCTGATGAATGTAGCTACAGAAAGGGAGGGGAATGATTTTCTATTTTTTTTCTAACATACGTGTGAATTTTACCTTATTCCTAGTAATGACCCTCGTATTGTAGATAGTCTTAATGACCCTCGTGTAGTAGATAGTTTTTTTAGTATGATAATAAGATGTTATCTTCATTATAGAATAATAAGAAAATGTTATAACCTTTATATTATAATAATAAGGTAAAAGGACCCCAATGGAAATAAGTCACTCTGTCTGACTTTTTTGGGTTATCCTAGGTTCTCTACACATATGCTGCTATGTATGATAATTCTATGTAACTGTATTTGTGTATACCTGAATAAACTTACTTACTTACTGAGGTGGCTGAAGCCCTTTTGTCCATCTTCTCCAGAGTGGACATCCCTAGAGAAATTTTGTCTGACCGGGGGACACAATTCACATCTGACTTAATGCAACATCTATACCAACTTCTGGGAGTGAAGCCTCTCTTCACCACACACTATCATCCCAGCTGTAATGGGAGGATTGAGCGCCAGCATTCGATTCTCAAGTCCATTTTAAGGAAACTTTGCTCCCTTAAACCTAAGGAGTGGCATCGTTACCTACCCTGTGCTTTGTTTGCCATGAGGGAAGTTCCCAGTGACTCTTTGGGGTTTTCACCTTTTGAACTTCTCTATGGTAGACAGGCCAGAGGCTCATTGTCCATCCTTCATAACTTATGGACTAATGAGGAGGTAAACGCTGAGGTTCAGTCTTCTTACCAGTTTCTCCTTGACCTTAGATCCAAACTTGAGGAGACCTCTGACATAGTTTCGAAAAACCTAAGCTTGTCAATGGACCAGTACAAAACCTATTTTGATTCCAAAAGTCAGAGGAGAAGTTTTAAAGTAGGAGATGAAGTTCTGGTACTTTTGCTTATCAAGTCAAATAAATTATTAGTAGCATGGAAAGGTCCATATAAGGTATTAAAAATTTGTGGGAAAGTTGACTACCTCATAGAAGTCAAGGGGAAACCTAAGCTTTATCATATCAACATCCTTAAGAAATATTACCGAAGAAATTCGGTTAAGTGCCTTAATAACTTTGACTTAGTTTTTCCACACGAACTTGATAAGACAACTGAAGAATGTAAAGTGTGCGTAATTGACACCTTTAACTTAGACCATGATGAAGAACTACATGACTTGGTGACACTTGACCACTCGAACGCAACCACCATTAATATTAATGAATCTTTGGATGACCATAAGAGACATGAACTACTTCAATGTGTGAGTAACTTTTCTGACGTCTTTACTGATATTCTAGGTGTTACCTCCACGGTAGTCCATAAGATTAACTTATTGACGGACAATCCTATCAAACGGAAATTATACCCAGTTCCAGTTCACCTTAGGGATGCGTTTGACCGAGAGGTAGACAAATTATTAAAACTAAAGATCATTGAACCTTCAGTATCTTCATATTGTTCACCAGTAGCCATGGTTAAGAAGGAGGATAATTCATATAGACTTGCTATTGACTTCAGAGGCCTTAATGCTATAACTCGGTGGGATGCTGAGCCTATGCCCTTAATAGATAGCGATCTACACAAATTTTATGACGCTCCCTTCTTTTCAGAGATTAATATTGCGCAGGCATATCAAGTAATGTTAGATCCTTCTTCTAAGCAGTACACCGCTTTTCCTACACACCAAGGACTGATGCAGTATGGAACTATGCCCTTCGGTTTGGTAACTGCCTGTGCTACCTATGTGAGACTGATGAGAAAGGTCTTGGGTAATATGCCAAATGTTTCAGTTTATTTTGATAACATTTACGTAATGACATCTACGTGGGGTGAACATATCCAAACATTAACATCAGTTTTGCGTAGGATACGCTCACATGGCCTCACTGCCAAACCGAAGAAATGCTTCCTTGGGTATAACAAGATTAGATATCTTGGACTGATACTTTCTAATATCACTCTGCAGCCTCTCCCCAGTAAGATCAAAGCTTTATTAGAATTTAAATTCCCCAAAACCAAGAAGCTCATGCGAAGCTTTCTTGGTTCTGTAAATTTTTTTGCACGGTTTATCCCGAACCTTACTGATCTTACAGGCATCTTATCCGACTTCCTTAAAAAATCTGTGAAGGAACCTCTTGAACTTTCTGACGTAGCTCGGGAAAAGTTTAATGAGATTAAAAGTATCTTTTCGAAAGACCCTATACTTAAGATTCCAGATATTGATAAAACATTTTGTTTAAGAACTGATGCCTCCAAAACTGGCTTAGATGCGGTGTTACTACAATACCATGATGGTTCTCCCTTCTCTGTATGCTTCCTAAGCCGGAAACTCCTTCCCGCAGAAACAAGATACTCTACAATAGAAAAGGAATGTTTAGCCCTTGTGTGGGGTATCTCCAAACTTAAATTTTATTTGCTGGGAAAAGAATTAATTTTAGAAGTGGACCACAAACCTTTGATATACCTAGAAACTTTTAATGGAACCAACAGTCGCCTCTTGAGGTGGACATTGGCACTCCAGGCTTTTAAGTTCCATATTGTGTATATCAATGGTTCATCCAATTATTTCTCTGACTGGTTAAGTCGTGACAGTCAGTAGAAGATTTGTTGCCTTACGCGACTTCCACATGTTAGAACTTTTTCCTCGCCTATTCTTCTTATACTCCTTGACTATAAGTCTTGGTATGGGGGAGTGTGAGGGAAAAGTTCAATAGATAGGAGTAGCAATATAGTAACAATAGTTTCATTGCCGGCTACTAGTTAAGGTAGGGTAATTCAAGCTCCCGTTTTTCCCGCCTCTTTTTCCCTCTCCCTGAAAGTGATAGTTTGACTGCCGGCTGCTTGTTAAGGTAGGGTCAGTCTAGCTCCCGCTATCCCTTCCCCTCCCTCTTCCCTCCCCCCCCCGAAAGGTGACGTGTGGGGCTCTGGTCAAACAGTAAATCACTCGACTCACAGCTCCCAACACTACTGTAAGTACATGCCTGCCTTGTATTCTAGTGGATTTATTGGTTAAAAGCTTCACTTTTGACCAATAAACTTAGTCCTTTCAGTCTTGCTCTAGGTTGACTGTTGTAATAATCACCACGTCTTTTGCGTATTGTACTTGCCATGGAGAGTGATTATTTAAGCAGTGGGCAAACAAAGGGGGGCAGCAGAGGGCAGCAAGGGACTAGCTCCCTTAAGGTTTACTATACTAATAGCAGGAGTGTTAGAAATAAGATAGATGAGCTAAGATTAATTGCAAGTGCAGGAAACATAGATATTATTGCTATAACAGAGACCTGGCTCAATCTGAAAGATAGAGAGATGCCCTCTGAATGTCACATACAAGGCTATAAATTATTCCACACTGACAGGGTCAACAGGAAAGGTGGTGGAGTAGCGATGTATGTCAGAGACAATTTAAATTGTTGTGTTAGACAAGATATTAAATTAGAAGCGTCAGCCACTGAATCTGTTTGGTTACAGCTTCTCGAGGGCCGAGAAAAACTAATTTTGGGTGTGATTTACAGGGCCCCAAATCTTGATAGGGAGTGCAGTAAACTTCTATGGGACGAAATTCGTAAGGCATCTACATACGAAAATGTTGTGCTAATGGGAGATTTCAACTATAGACAGATTGACTGGAGCAATTTGACAGGAAATTTAGAGTCGGGTGACTTTCTTGATACGATCCAGGATTGTTTTTTAAAACAGTTTGTGACAGAGCCAACTAGGGGAAATAACCTCCTTGACTTGGTTCTTGCCAGTAGGGAAACACTAATTAATAATCTTGAGGTTAATGATGAGCTTGGGGAGAGTGATCACAAATCACTCAGTTTTAACATATCATGGAATTCCCCTAATAATGGCAATCAAGTCTCCGTCCCTGACTTTCGCTTGGCTGATTTCATAGGACTGAAAAATTACTTAGGTGGGCTGAACTGGAATGACCTGACTAGGGGTCAGGTAGGTGGTGATGGTTGCCGATATGATGCTTTCCAGGGCATAGTTCTAGCTGCTCAGTCAAATTATGTTCCAAATAGGGAAATCAGATCAAACAAAAATGATCCTAAATGGATGAACAATAGATTAAAATATCTGATTGGTCAAAAGAGAGGCATATATAGGCAAATCAAAAGAGGAGAGGGGCAATTAAGAAATCGATATATTCAGTTAAAGAGAGAAATAAAAAAGGGAATTAGAAAAGCAAATAGAGATTATGAGGTTAAAGTTGCAAGAGAATCGAAGACTAACCCAAAAGGATTCTTTCAGGTATACAGAAGTAAGATCAGGGACAAGATAGGCCCACTCAAAAGTTCCTCGGGTCAGCTCACTGACAGTGATAAGGAAATGTGTAGAATTTTTAACACATACTTCCTCTCAGTTTTTACACAGGAGGATACCAGCGATATTCCAGTAATGATAAATTATGTAGAACAGGACGATAATAAACTGTGCACTATTAGGGTCACAAGTGACATGGTCCTTAGGCAAATAGATAAATTAAAACCTAACAAATCCCCAGGCCCTGATGAACTGTATGCAAGGGTTCTAAAGGAATGTAAAGAGGAGCTTAGCACACCTTTGGCTAATCTTTTCAACATATCACTACAAACTGGCATGGTGCCAGATAAGTGGAAAATGGCAAATGTGATACCTATTTTCAAAACAGGTGACAGGTCCTTAGCTTCGAACTATAGACCAATAAGCCTAACCTCCATAGTGGGAAAATTTATGGAATCAATAATTGCCGAGGCAGTTCGTAGCCACCTTGAAAAGCATAAATTAATCAACGAATCTCAGCATGGTTTTACAAAGGGGCGTTCCTGCCTTACGAATTTATTAACTTTTTTCACTAAGGTATTTGAGGAGGTAGATCATGGTAATGAATATGATATTGTGTATATGGACTTCAGTAAGGCTTTTGACAGGGTCCCACATCAGAGACTATTGAGGAAAATTAAAGCACATGGAATAGGAGGAGAAATTTTTTCCTGGATAGAGGCATGGTTGACAAATAGGCAGCAGAGAGTTTGCATAAATGGGGAGAAATCAGAGTGGGGAAGCGTCACGAGCGGTGTTCCACAGGGGTCAGTGTTGGGCCCCCTGCTGTTCACAATCTACATAAACGACATAGATGAGGGCATAAAGAGCGACATCGGCAAGTTTGCCGATGACACCAAAATAGGCCGTCGAATTCATTCTGACGAGGACATTCGAGCACTCCAGGAGGATTTGAATAGACTGATGCAGTGGTCGGAGAAGTGGCAGATGCAGTTTAATATAGACAAATGCAAAGTTCTAAATGTTGGACAGGACAATAACCATGCCACATATAAACTAAATAATGTAGATCTTAATATTACGGATTGCGAAAAAGATTTAGGAGTTCTGGTTAGCAGTAATCTGAAACCAAGACAACAGTGCATAAGTGTTCGCAATAAAGCTAATAGAATCCTTGGCTTCATATCAAGAAGCATAAATAATAGGAGTCCTCAGGTTGTTCTTCAACTCTATACATCCTTGGTTAGGCCTCATTTAGATTATGCTGCACAGTTTTGGTCACCGTATTACAGAATGGATATAAATTCTCTGGAAAATGTACAAAGGAGGATGACAAAGATGATCCCATGTATCAGAAACCTTCCCTATGAGGATAGACTAAGGGCCCTGAAACTGCACTCTCTAGAAAGACGTAGAATTAGGGGGGATATGATTGAGGTTTATAAGTGGAAGACAGGAATAAATAAAGGGGATGTAAATAGTGTGCTGAAAATATCTAGCCTAGACAGGACTCGCAGCAATGGTTTTAAGTTGGAAAAATTCAGATTCAGGAGGGATATAGGAAAGTACTGGTTTGGTAATAGAGTTGTGGATGAGTGGAACAAACCCCCAAGTACCGTTATAGAGGCCAGAACGTTGTGTAGCTTTAAAAATAGGTTGGATAAATACATGAGTAGATGTGGGTGGGTGTGAGTTGGACCTGATAGCTTGTGCTAACAGGTCGGTTGCCGTGTTCCTCCCTTAAGTCAATGTGACCTGACCTGACTAGGTTGGGTGCATTGGCTTAAGCCGGTAGGGACTTGGACCTGCCTCGCATGGGCCAGTAGGCCTTCTGCAGTGTTCCTTCGTTCTTATGTTCTTATGTTCTTATGTAACCTGTCTATCTTTTCAGCTTGGATGACAGTGAGGGTCACCTGTCAATCAACGAGAAGAACAGGAGACGGACTAACGTCTGGAGACGTCCCATTTTGGATTGAATTACCTGTGCACCTGTATGAAATTGCAGGACGTAACCCCACATCATTGCAGAGGTAAAGAACCTGCTTTCCTGTCATTGGGATACTACTCGAGTCTCTATCTACTGTGAAGAACTAGCCAGTGGGTCGTAACCAACACCGGCCCCCCCCCCCCCCCCCCCCCCCCGATCATCAGCAACAGCTACGATTTCAACAACAGTGTCACCAACACCAGACACCCCTATCTACATTAGCGTTGAATTCAGTTATCATTTATATTTTTCATTTTTCATTTTCTTTAATGTAGGATTAATATTTCATATTTAAGTGTTTTACATTTTATATTTTCTATATAATAAAGTGTTCATGTTTGTCTGTTATTATTTCTTTTTCTATTCACTAATTTTCCTGAGGAGGAGCCAGCCTGAGTAATACTGACTGAAGTTGTTACAGGGCTGAGTAAGCCTCACAGGCTAACTGGTTGACTGCCTGACTGGCAGACTAGCTGGCTGCCTGGTAGTCTGGCTGGCTGGTTTACCGCCTGACTGGAAGACTAGCTGGCTGCCTGGTAGTCTGGCTGGCTGGTTGACCACCTGATTGGCAGACTAGCTGGCTGCCTGGTAGTCTGGCTGGCTGGTTGACCACCTGATTGGCAGACTAGCTGGCTGCCTGGTAGTCTGGCTGGCTGGTTGACCGCTTGACTGGCAAGCTAGCTGGCTGCCTGGTAGTCTGGCTGGCTGGTTGACCGCCTGACTGGCAGACTAGCTGGCTGCCTGGTAGCCTGGCTGGCTGGTTGACCGCCTGACTGGCAGACTAGCTGGCTGCCTGGTAGTCTGGCTGGCTGATTGACCACCTGATTGGCAGACTACCTGGCTGCCTGGTAGTCTGGCTCGCTGCCTGGTTGGTTAGCAAGGTGGCTGCTTGGCTCCCTGGTTCGCTGACTAGCTGGTAGGCTTTCTGGCTGGCTGACTGGCTAGCTGGCAGGCTGACAGGTTGACTGCTTGGATGCATGGCTGGCTCCTTGGCTACTTGGTTAACTGGCTTGCTGGCAGGCTGGACCCCTGGCTGGCTGAACCTCTGGCAGGCTGGACCCCTGGCTGGGTGGACCCCTGGCTGGGTGGACACCTGGCTGGCTGGACCCCTGGCTGGCTGGACCCCTGGCTGGCTGGACCCCTGGCTGGCTGGACCCCTGGCTGGCTGGACCCCTGGCTGGCTGGACCCCTGGCTGGCTGGACCCCTGGCTGGCTGGCTGGACCCCTGGCTGGCTGGACCCCTAGCTGGCTGGACCCCTTGCAGGCTGGACCCCTGGCTGGCTGGACCCCTGGCTGGCTGGCTCGCTAGCTGCATGCCTGTCTGGTTGTCTGCCTGGGTGGCTGATTGACTGGCTGTTTGGCTGGCTGAATGCAAGGCTGCCTGGCTGCATGCCTGGCTGCCTAACTGGTAGCATGGCTGCTTGACTGGCAGGCTGGCTGGCTGCCTAGTCATCTGGTTCGCTATCTGGCCGACTAGTTGGCTGGCAGGCTGGCTGCCTGGCTGGCTGACTGCCTGGCTAGCTGGTGGTCCCCTGGGTGGCTGGCTGGCTAGCTGCCTGGCTGGCTGTCTGACTGGCTGCATTTCTGGTAGCCTGGCTAGCAGAATGGCTGCTTGGTTTCTTGGCTGTCTTGCAAAGCAATCAACTGCTTTGACAGGCAGCCAAACAGGCAGCTGCCTAGCTGCCTGATTGACTGTCTGAGTTGCTAGCAGGCTGCTGGAGGCTGCTGGCAGGCTTCCTGGATGGCTGCCTGGATGGCTACCTGGCAGGCTGGCTGCCGGATTGACTGCCTGATTGACTGGCTGTCTGCCTGGCTGTATGGCTGTTTGGCAGGCTGGCTGGCTGCTTGACTGCCTGATTGGCTGATTGGCTTCCTGGCTGCCTGACTGGTAGCCTGGCTGGCAGGCTTGATGGCTGCTTGGCTGCCTGCTAGGCTGGCTGACTGCCTGGCTGGCTGCCTAGATGGCTACCTGGCTGCAATGGCTGCTAGATGGCTACCTGGCTGCAATGGCTGCCTAGCTGGCTACCTAGCTTCCTGGCTGGTTGCCTAGCTGCCTGGCTAGCTGCCTAGCTGCCTGGCTGGCTGCTTAGCTTCCTGGCTAGCTGCCTAGCTGCCTGGCTGGCTGCCTAGCTGCCTGGCTGGCTGCCTACCTGCCTGGCTGGCTGCCTAGCTGCCTGGCTGGCTGCCTGACTGATTGGCTGCCTAATTGCTAGCCTTGCTGTGTGGCCATCTGGTTTGCTGCGTGGCTAGCTGGCTGGCTGTTTAACTGGCAGTTTAGATGGCTGGGTGTCATGTTGTACCCTTGGGAACAATGCCAATGAACTGTAATATCTTGAACTAGTTTTTGATCAACCCCTGATGGAGTTTCCCTGGAGAGAGTTCAAGGGGTCAACGCCCCCACGGCCCGGTCTGTGACCAGGCCTCCTTGTCAGTGAAAGTAAAACATATTTTAATTACACCATGACAGATATACTTTCTTCACCAAAATCACGACTATACCACTGGAAGCAGACAACTGTGGCTGAAATTAAGCTGTTTCTTGCCACAGTAATGCTTATGCAACATGAGTATAAGCATAATATCAAATCAAACTGGTCGACAAACTGCATAATTTCAACCCCCAGCCTTCAGTGAGATTATTACAGTGAACTGATTTATCCTACTTGCTTTCCATTTTGAATTTTTATTCTAACAAAAAATAGAAGATTTACTGTTATGCAGACTACTGTATTGTTATAAAAATAGTATAAAAATATCAGAGTACTTGTGAAATAATATTACACTCACCAGCTGACGTGTATTGGGCGCGTAGCATTATTTGTTTAACCTTCAACATCAAATTCAAAGTTTATTCTCTATACGGATTACAATGCTGAGTTTACAGAAATTTGGTTATTGTGTGGTTTACATGTAGTAAAATTGTGATTACAGAGTGTACCACTAGAACGCTTAGCATGGCTAGGCATTTCGGGCAGACTTAGTTTTATTCTTAATTGTAAAATATTACAAATTATGAGGTAAGTTGGTATTATGGCTAAGTGACTAAATACTAGTTTGTGACTTTAGCAATGTAAATGCTTTTGTTTTGGCACAGTACATAGTTTCAGTATTGCAGTATCACAGGATTCATTATTTTAAGATTGAGATTAATATTTCTGTTTATGGTCAAATGAGTCAGTGAGTGTAAGTGTGAACCACCAGGTGGTATTCGTGTAGTTAGTTGACAGGGTGTATCAGGGAGATAAGATGTTTTCTAATGGTAGTTTTGAAGGTGATGAATGTGTCTGCAGTTCTAGAGTTCTCAGGTAGGGTATTCCAGATTTTAGGGCCTTTGACATACATTGAATTTTTGTAAAGGTTTAGTCGGACACGGGGAATGTCGTAGAGATGTTTGTGTCTGGTGTTATGCCTGTGGGTTCTGTCACAACTATCAAGAAAGCATTTTAGGTCAAGGTTGATATTAAAGTTTAAGGCCCTGTAGATGTAGATTGCACAGTAGTAAGTGTGGATGTACTGAACAGGGAGTAAGTTTAGGTCTATGAAAAGTGGGGGGGGGTGTGTTGCCAGGGTTGGGATTTAGTGATTATTCTTACTGCAGCTTTTTGTTGGGTTATTATTGGCTTTAGGTGTGTTGCTGCAGTTGATCCCCAAGCACAAATAGCATAGGTGAGGTATGGATAAATAAGTGAGTGGTATAGTGTGAGAAGGGCATTTTGCGGCACGTAGTAGCGTATCTTGGAGAGGATCCCAACCATTTTGGATACTTTTTAGGTTATATGCTGGATATGGGTGCTGAAATTCAGGTTGTTGTCAAGGTATAAGCCTAGGAATTTGCCCCCATTATTTCTGGTAATTAGAGTGTTGTCAATCTTAATGTTAATTTGTGCATCTCCTGCTCTGCTACCAAACATAATATAGTAGGTTTTGTCAGTGTTAAGCATAAGTTTATTGGCTGTCATCCAAGTCGAAATTTTGATCAGCTCCTCATTCACAGTGGTGTTGAGGGTGGCAAGATTAGGGTGAGAGATGACATAAGTCGTGTCGTCAGCAAAGACTCAAGTCCGGCCTGCTGGTTTCCCTGAACCCCTTCATAAATGTTACTTTGCTCACACTCCAACAGCACATCAAGTATTAAAAACCATTTGTCTCCATTCACTGCTATCAAACACGCTCACGCATGCCTGCTGGAAGTCCAAGCCCCTCGCACACAAAACATCCTTTACCCCCTCTCTCCAACCTTTCCTAGGCCGACTCCTACCCCGCCTTCCTTCCACTACAGACTGATACACTCTTGAAGTCATTCTGTTTCGCTCCATTCTCTCTACATGTCCGAACCACCTCAACAACCCTTCCTCAGCCCTCTGGACAACAGTTTTGGTAATCCCGCACCTCCTCCTAACTTCCAAACTACGAATTCTCTGCATTATATTCACACCACACATTGCCCTCAGACATGACATCTCCACTGCCACTGCCTTCTCCTCGCTGCAACATTCATCACCCATGCTTCACACCCATATAAGAGTGTTGGTAAAACTATGCTCTCATATATTCCCCTCTTTGACTCCAAGGACAAAGTTCTTTGTCTCCACAGACTCCTAAGTGCACCACTCACTCTTTTCCCCTCATCAATTCTATGATTCACCTCATCTTTCATAGACCTTTCCGCTGACACGTCCACTCCCAAATATCTGAATACATTCACCTCCTCCATACTCTCTCCCTCCAATCTGATATTCAATCTTTCATCACCTAATCTTTTTGTTATCCTCATAACCTTACTCTTTCCTGTATTCACCTTTAATTTTCTTCTTTTGCACACCCTACCAAATTCATCCACCAATCTCTGCAACTTCTCTTCAGAATCTCCCAAGAGCACAGTGTCATCAGCAAAGAGCAGCTGTGACAACTCCCACTTTGTGTGTGATTCTTTATCTTTTAACTCCACGCCTCTTGCCAAGACCCTCGCATTTACTTCTCTTACAACCCCATCTATAAATATATTAAACAACCACGGTGTGGCATGCAAAGAGTACGTAACCTTTATTCGGCGCACGTACACACCCTCATTTACAGGCTATCTCCCCCAACCAGCGAACCAGGTTGCTAAGAGTTGATGGGGCCCCGTCGTTCAACTAGTGACCAGGTTCTAGCCAATAAGAAGATGGTTTTGGCAATCGCAGAGGTTATGTGGGTACCGCTCTCCTGTCTGCCCTTGTCATTCCCATTCTAGAGCTGGTTGAAGCACGGTCTGCTATCTTGTGGCTTCTATTTCTGCTTTGCTTACCGTGGAGTGCACTATACTTATCACTGTACATAGTGTACATATTGCTGTTATAAATTGGTGAAGGATAATATAAGTCTAAACTTTTTCTACTGTGTTTATTTGCTCCCATTACACCCGGGGTAACAGGCCATTTGGAATCCTGGGTTGTAATACACGGTGACATCACACATCCTTGTCTAAGGCCTACTTTTACTGGAAAATAATTTCCCTCTTTCCTACATACTCTAACTTGAGCCTCACTATCCTCGTAAAAACTCTTCACTGCTTTCAGTAACCTACCTCCTACACCATACACTTGCAACATCTGCCACATTGCCCCCCTATCCACCCTGTCATACGCATTTTCCAAATCCATAAATGCCACAAAGACCTCTTTAGCCTTATCTAAATACTGTTCACTTATATGTTTCACTGTAAACACCTGGTCCACACACCCCCTACCTTTCCTAAAGCCTCCTTGTTCATCTGCTATCCTATTCTCCGCCTTACTCTTAATTCTTTCAATAATAACTCTACCATACACTTTACTAGGTATATTCAGCAGACTTATCCCCCTATAATTTTTGCACTCTCTTTTATCCCCTTTGCCTTTATACAAAGGAACTATGCATGCTCTCTGCCAATACCTAGGTACCTTACCCTCTTCCATACATTTATTAAATAATTGCACCAACCACTCCAAAACTATATCCCCACCTGCTTTTAACATTTCTATCTTTATCCAATCAATCCCGGCTGCCTTACCCCCTTTCTTTTTACCTACTGCCTCACGAACTTCCCCTACACTCACAACTGGCTCTTCCTCACTCCTACAAGATGTTATTCCTCCTTGTCCTATACACGAAATCACAGCTTCCCTATCTTCATCAACATTTAACAATTCCTCAAAATATTCCCTCCATCTTCCCAATACCTCTAACTCTCCATTTAATATAGGTATAAACTAGTAATATAAAAATACAAATTAAAAATAGAACAAGACTCTCACTTGTAATTTCACTAAGGTCTAATAATGACTTTTGTGGAGTCTATGTTTTGAGCTAGAATGAGCTATAGTACAATAGGTTTAATCTAATAATATAAAAATGCAAATTAAAAATAGCACCCGTCTCTCACTAGTAATTGCACTATGGTCTAATATAGTGAATTTGGTATTGACTATGTATTGAGTTAGAATGAGCTATGGTACAACTGAATTTAATCTAATAATATAAAAATACAAATTAAAAATAGCACCCGTCTCTCACTAGTAATTGCACTATGGTCTAATATAGTGAATTTGGTATTGACTATGTTTTGAGCTAGAAAGAGCTATAGTACAACTAGGTTTAGTCTAATAATATAAAAATACAAATTACAAATAGCACCAGTCTCTCACTAGTAATTGCACTATGGTCTAATATAGTGAATTTGGTATTGACTATGTATTGAGCTAGAATGAGCTAGAGTAAAACTGTGATTAATCTAATAATATAATAAAGGCACAAGACTCTCAATTGTAATTGCACTAAGGTCTTATATAAGTTGTTTACAAGAATTAGAGTATAATTAGATTTAAATTGACAGGATAAAATACACAAATTAAGGTAGCAAAAGAATAATAAAAAAAAAATGATAAAAATAAAAATGGCAATGACTTTGTTATAATATGCTAGTAAGATGGTAGACAGGATAATATAAAAGTTGTAGTTGAAAATACTAGTTTAAAAAAGTATGGAATAAAAATGGTGAATAAAAGAAGTTTACAATAAGTTTGATCAATATAGTTTAAAGTAAAATTGGGCAATAATAGGGATTTAGAATAAAATTGGGCAATTGAGTATTTTTTAAAGTGAGGTAGAATTATTGAAGACAAGTTATGGCTAGTTTATAATAAAATAAGATAGAACAGTGATGTGGTAAGTTGTAAAATAGGAGATAGATTCTGTAGATATTAAACACAATTAAGACTATGAGGTAGAATGGTCGTTGAATACAACAATGACAATCAAAAGTAGTTGGGGTATTAGAATTTTAGGGGGGCACAAATTTATGACAATATAACACTAACGGTGGACTGTGGGTATTATCTGCACTTTACTCTGATTCTGTTAGTCCAGCCTCACTTAGGAATGTTTTAAGGTCATGTTCTGTAGAGATGAAGTATCTCTTCCCAGTGGGCTGTTTCCTAACTGCGATTTTTCCATCCCTCACAAAGCACTGGTGGATTTTTTGGGCATAGCATAATTTTCTTAGCCGATAAAGAAGGTTTTGTCTTGTTTTGGTTAGGCACTCATTGACGTAAACATCAGTTTTCATAGAAATAGATGTTTTTAGTAGGTTGTTTCCTTGTAGGCTAGTTTGGAATTTTAACAGTACTGTTTTTTTACCTGCTTGGTAGCCCATCAGTTTGCAATCCTTTAGGTCGTCACTACGTATGTTAAGGCGAAGGTGGTCCTTGATAAGCTGTAGGGTGGTCTCCATGCAGGTCTCTTGGGTGACTGTGGGTGGGAGATGTTTGCTGTTAACTACAACAGCGTCAGATAGCTGCTGTTCGTCATTATTTTTTCTTGGAAGTTGGTTATGACATTGGCAAGTTGTTGGTCCACTCTTGATCTTTCCTCTGTAATGTTGGTAGTAAGTAGGGTGACTTGGTCTTTTAGAGTGTTGATGGTGTCTAGGGACTGGGTGTGGGTGTTGCTTTGTTGTTCTAGAGTGTCTAGTTTATGTTCTAGAGCAGTGATCTTGTTGAGGTAATCTGCATTGTTAGCCTTTAGTTCCTGCATTTCTTGAGTTAGTTTGGTGATCGTTTGGTTCTGAATCATAAGGAGTTTAGCTTTTAGAGAGACACTCTTCGACTGGCTTCTGCACTGGCAAGACGTACCTGCTCCTGCTCCTGCTCCTGGTTGGGAGGATCAGACCTCGACACTCGGCATTGGAACAGGCAAGAGAAGAGGAATTCTTCATCCCGCTCCAGGACTTGGTGCGTAGCTGGCTGCCTGCCCCTGGGCAGACAGTTGGCCTCTGCACTCTTGTAGCTGGGTGAAGTCTTCCCTACTCTTTCCCTGCGATCCCCGTTGGGGAGGGGAACCTGTACCAGCGTCGTCTTCACCTTCATGCACGATGAGCTACGCAAATCGTGTCAAGATCAAGCCAACAAGTGGTACCGTTGATGATTCAACAAAGATTGCTCTTGCAACTGTTGTTCAAGGAACACTGAAAGTTAAATTCAACACCATTTTGTCTCTGAAAGAAGCATTCATTGTTGTGTGTCACGATGATGCTGAAGCAGAGAAGCTACTCACTACAGATGCCACCACTACACTTACTGCTCAAGGGTTTACTGTTATGTCATCTCCTGCCCTCAAGGCCAGGAAATCAGTATTCCTTAAAAAACTAGACAAGATTCTGACATCTCAGACACCTACAGAACTCAAGACATCCATCGAGACGCAAAATACTTGGGCTACTGTTGACAGCATCACAAAAATCCCGAATGCATCGTCCATGCTCAAGGTCACCTTCACCGACGTTAACATGGCTGCCACTGCTCTGACTGAAGGTCTTGCTGTTTACTACTACTTCATCAGTCCAACCTACATCGAAGCAGAGAGATATCAGTACATCCAACACTGCTGGAACTGTTATTCTTACCATCATACCACCAAAGCATGTCCAGTAAAAGACAAGAAGTTCTGCACTACATGTGGTAGTGAGGGACACACCTTCAGTTCCTGCACCATTGCTACTCCACCACAACCATCGTGCTTAAACTGTAAGAGCAACGACCACCATACACTGGCAGCAAAATGTCCTACACGAAAGGATATTGTGAAGAAAACACAAGAAGCAGCAAAGAAAAAACCTACTAGCAACACACCAACGTATGCAGCAATTGCAAAGATCCAAGCTAACACTACAAAATTACTTCAAGCTACTACTCAGCCAGCCTCCACCATCAACACTCCTCCAGCGTGTGACGTAACCAAGATCCACTACTGTCTCATATACGCTCACATGCAAAATATGGCTGTACCTGGATCTTTTAATTCGACCATCAACGAGTTATTTGCACTAAATAATATGCCATCATTCATATTCCCAGCATCTCCACCTTCGGAAGAAATACTCAAATTCACCAAGGACCTAATCAACACCTCTACGCCTGCAGCTCCAACACCATCAACAACTAGTGACGTCACTCCAAAAACGTCCAATGAGAAGCCTCCATCACCTCCACTCCTCAACGAAACCGACCAATCAGAAGCCTTTCCACCAGAAACATCCTCCCATTCGTCCATTGAAGATGAAATAGAAATAGAAAATGTACATTCACCAGCTCCAAAACTACCATCCCAAGACCCAAGATTCAATACTGTACCAGATGAAGATGCCGACAAGTATATTGATTGGGGTGGAATATCCTTCTGTACCACAGCAAATTATCCTCAAGACATGGAGCCAGCTGAACTCAAATCTCACCTCATCCAAAAAACAGTCAAGTTTGTTGAACATGCCGCCACTGATTGTAAAACTGAACTTTCAAAACTTATAAAGCATACTGAAAAATTAATCAAACACCCTCGATATCGACACTTGTTAACTCGTCTCATGATAATTCCTCTCCAACGATTTAAACGTCTTGAAAATGGAACACCACTTACCACGGAAAATTACTTCGTAAAAAAACGCCACAATTCCAGATAACCACCAAGCCATTATGAAAAGACCAATCAACGTTGAGCTCCTCCCTTGTCGCCTGCAGCCACCAATCACCATCAAGAAGCAGTAATCTTCCATCCAGCAAGTTGCAGTCAGCTCCTACACAGTTCCTGTTGTCTCTACATCGTCTTTCGTCATTGTTATCCAGGCTTAGCAGTTGGGTTTAGTCCTGACTCTTCTCTCTTCGACTCAAGACATTCCTCTCCCCGTCTATTCTTCGCACTGTCCCCACTTGCCCCTCGCCCCTCGTGGGTACTTACCTGTGAGTCCGATCCCGATCCCGAGTTTAGCTTTTTCTGGGTCGGTGATCTTCTTGACATCGAATACTGGGAAGGAGTTATCTTGGACTGTAGCGGCGGCCATGTTTGTTGTTGTCTGTCGTGTGTTGTGGTGGTGCCGGTGGGTGATGAGGGTTGTGTCCTGGCTGGCAGTAATACAAGTTTTCCTCGTGTTATTACTGCTCTCACCTTTGATGTTAGGAGTCCTTAGCTGGTTACTGGATCTTCTTTTATTGTTCTGACCCTTGTCCGTTGGTTGTGGCTTCGGGTGAATAGTAGGCGATGGGTGATGGGTGAATATTGTGGAGTATCACTTCAGTGGCAGCGGGGTAGGAGGTGGTAGTACGAGTCCTATTAGTTGGTAATTTGTGAACTTTTGGGTGATTTCTGCAGTTGCTTTATATCATTCTGGGTATCCACACATGTTAGTGTTATGCGGGTCTTGATTAGGTCATCACTGGGCTGCTGGGAACCTCAGGTAGAAGTAAAAATAGAGGACAAGGTTCCTGTTGCCGCTGCCGCTGCCGCCAAGAAGAGTACCCAGAAGGAGTACAGAACTTTTCCCATAATTTGAGCTCAATTTTAAGGTACTTTTCATTGTGATACCAATCAAAATCAGCTCTATTTATGTAATATACCTTTCATTCTATCAAATGAGAGCAATAAAACGAGACTACAACCATAAATACCATACAAAAACACACTGCAAAGTCTCTGTTTCAAACCAAAATCACGGTCTGATTGTTTTCTCAATATGCACTATGTGCTGCAGGATTTTTTTTTATACTGCACACACTGACCATGTAGACCCAGTCTTTCATATGTAGACCTACCAACTTTCTTTCACCAGATTGGAAGGCACTAGAATTTTGGTGTATAAGTACGCAACTGACACTGGCTGTTGAGGTGTACATGTATGGGACTGACCCTAAAAGGGTTAACCCTTAAACTGTTCAAATGTAGATCTATCTATATACTGCTAGCACTCTGAATGTAGATTTAAATTTTATTTTTCATGCTTTCAAATTTGGCACGATAGGCCTGAGTCAGCTGGACATGAGTTAATGTCTGTGCACACTCAGTTACTGGCAGCGCTTAAGGTTCCTAAACCTGTATTCCCTGGAACGCAGGCGGGAGAGATACATGATTATATACACCTGGAAAATCCTAGAGGGACTAGTACCGAACTTGCACACGAAAATCACTCACTACGAAAGCAAGACTTGGCAGACGATGCAACATCCCCCCAATGAAAAGCAGGGGTGTCACTAGCACATTAAGAGACCATACAATAAGTGTCAGGGGCCCGAGACTGTTCAACTGCCTCCCAGCATACATAAGGGGAATTACCAACAGAACCCTGGCAGTCTTCAAGCTGGCACTGGACAAACACCTAAAGTCGGTTCCTGACCAGCCTGGCTGTGGCTCGTACGTTGGTTTGCGTGCAGCCAGCAGTAACAGCCTGGTTGATCAGGCTCTAGTCCACCAGGAGGCCTGGTCACAGACCGGGCCACGGGGGCGTTGACCCCCGGAACTCTCTCCAGGTGAACTCCAGGTAAACAGTATGAAAAAATCGAGGGTGCAGGAGCACTGCATGGTAGCACAGTTGGTGTCAGCTCAATCTTGGGTGAACATAATGGCAAACCCGTATGACTCATTCATGCCTCATAAACACTCATGCTATGGAAAACTGTGTACCTCAACATACATTCATACACGCAATCTCATTGGGAGGCGACAACCATATATTGTTTGCAGTAGTTACCCCGTGTAGACATGTGAGAAAACTTAGCCACCCCTGGTCACTGCAGGTGGCTCCTTCAACCTCACAAGCTTACCCATATCTATCCGAGACCAGTACGAAGTGGATAACACCCACAAGTACGGCGCTACTAATTAATTGTGGACTGTATAGATTATATTGGTTTAACTGAATGAAAGGGGGGAGTAGGTTGCACACACATATATATCCATCAAGAAAAAAACACTTGTATATAATACCACCACTTACCAGATATTCTCTGGTGGCCACTTGATGTAGCTGGATCACCCACAACATACCTAAATGGCCAGTATCAGTCTGCTATAACTAGAAAGGTTACTTAACTGTGGATGATTGATCCTCCTTATTTCCTCCATTCACCATCTCATTTCGATGTCCTGCTACACCGACATGGTTCTTATTCCAGCAGGACGAGGTATCCATTGGTTTGTCCCGGTTTAGAAGTCATGATTCCATAAAGCTTCACTATCCTCGTGACAGGAACCACGAGGTAAACATGTGTACACTCGCTCTGGGAATAGCAGCTCATATCGCTTCAACGATTCCTTAACTTAGTGTTATTATCACTGATTACTTCCCAGCCCACCATAGTGTTTAAAGTCTCATAACTAGTATACACGTTAGAGGTCGCTCTATTAAGATCTGAGACAGATGAGTGATGATTAAATCACTGGTATTATCCCCTGAACACACTCCATGGCATCTACCATTATTCACACATTTTACCACTTATTACAGTGGTCCAATAAATCACGTTCCCTCACTCTTCACCAGGAACAGTTATGACACTTCCTATTATGAAGTGAGGCCTATATTAATCCTTAGGCTGCTGTGAATGCCAATTTCCTGGTCCCATGCTTTCCTAGCCTCTTAAGTCCATTCCAAACAGTTCCGTTCCATGATGCCCAGTCTCGATCTCTGCCCTGCCCATCAGCGCAGGCACAGAGCTTTCCTGTTGGTTCTATTTCATTTTCAAATACATTTTTTCACCCATATCAACACATTAAACACCTGTTAGGCACTATAGCTTCGGAAAATTTAAATATTTTCCACATTGCGGCCGGGCGGAGGTCGTTGTTATTAATTCTTTTTACCTGCTAACTCCTCAGGTAGGGCACCATCCAAAGCATACTCAAACTAGTAGATGAATGGTTCAGAGAACCGACATGTTGATAAATTAGACACATGTGCAACTCTTGGGTATCTTTATTGAGGAAACGTTTCGCCACACAGTGGCTTCATCAGTCCATACGTAGGAGAAACTTCAAGAACAGGAGGAGAATGAGGTAATCAGTCCCTCAACCTTGAGTCGATGTGTTCAGTCCATCAATCTTGAATAGAATACGGCATATGAGCCGAGGGACTGATTACCTCATTCTCCTCCTGTTCTTCAAGTTTCTCCTACGTATGGACTGATGAAGCCACTGTGTGGCGAAACGTTTCCTCAATAAAGATACCCAAGAGTTGCACATGTGTCTAATTTATCAACATGTCGGTTCTCTGAACCATTCATCTACAAACCTGTCAGACACTGCAACTTCTTGGGATCTTAATACTTAGGAATTCTTCGCTTGCCTAATTCTTGGGCACGACCTACTTCCACATTGAACAAATGTAACACCACCTATGACTGCTGCACCTCTCATGCCATACTGTTTATAAGCTGCTTCTCCGCTCATATGCCGTATTCTATTCAAGATTGATGGACTGAACACATCGACTCAAGGTTGAGGAACTGATTACCTCATTCTCCTCCTGTTCTTCAAGTGTCTCCTACGTATGGACTGATGAAGCCACTGTGTGGCGAAACGTTTCCTCAGTAAAAATACCCAAGAGTTGCACATGTGTCTAATTTATCAACATACTCAAGCTTCCATGCTTCTGCTATTAACAATTTCCCTCTTACTGCAAGGTGTGACACTAAGCCTATACTCTCTGGGTTAATTTATTGGGCATACTGGAATTATTAGACTTTAACAATAACAGTCTCTCTCAGTATCCCAAGTCAGCCCCAGCACATTACTGCATATAGGCACTTCAACTCCAGGGCTATCCATATTTAATGATCCCTCAAAATGGACTAATTACTGTTCCATTCCCTCTGTGGCATACTTGCACTTTGCTTTATTTCATTAACCCCTTAATATATCCTCATTGGTTCCTCTTCAGTTGATGTCACACCTGGAAATTGTTCACATAAGATTATTTACCCAATTACTTCGCTCAGTAGACCACCTGTGCACTTAAGGTGTGCATTTATCGTCGCCTGAAGTAGGAACAATTTATTATTTAACTGTTTATTAATTATATCATTATAAGCAGTCAACAATTCTGGTGTCTTGCTCATTTCGCAGAGCTGGGCCCTTTAACTGTCCATACGCCATCCTATAATTAGTAGGTAATTCTGGATGGTTCAGCTTCCATGGAAGTCGCACCAAGTAATGTCCAGATTCAAATTTAACATCCTTCAGGTATTGTTCCTGAGCAAAGGAATCATCTGGACTTTCCTCATTTATATTAATCTCTATGCTGTCCAGCTCCCACATATTAGACTGATTCAACATCAACCTTGATAGAAGAATACTTGTACTGGGTTGACCTTTTATGAGTAAGACACGCCATGACTGTATTTACTACTTCCTCTAGTCATTATTACTACACGGTAGTCTGCCATATATTACATGGCCCGTACCAGTGTTGGGGAGAGTGACGCCGCATAGTTTTGGATTTATGCCCTTTATCCTGAATTATTACATCCAACACCGGCAAGGCTACCTCAGCTAGGCCATCATTATTGCCATTAGCTGCAACCTTTACATCAGTCACTGTAGTGTCATGGTTATTAACATTATCATTATTGTCACCATTATTATAAGAATTACATACAACCCTGCACATAACTGTATGGTGCCTTCTCTTGTTGCATTGATAGCAACTGTTCAATTTGGTATGACAATCCTTTACATTATGATTGCCTAGACATCTGATACATCTGTCAAGTTCTTCCATTCATTCCACTTTAATATCCCATGAATTATAGGCATTACAATTCTTAGTGAAATGAGTACCCTTGCAGAAGAGACAGTCTCTCTTTTCCTTGCCTGACCTCTTATCAACTGAGTTACCCTTACTGAAGTACTTATTCCTCTTACCTTGATGTGAGGAACCACTATTACTAATTCCTTTCACTTGATAGGTGCCAGACCCTGAGCTGCCTTGGGGATTAGTGTGGACGGTTACAAAGCATGGCTTGCTTCTGCAGTGTTTTAAAAATTGAGGTTGGAGAGTTGAAGGAGGAGGTCTTGCTTCTCCAGGAGGAGATTAGGAGGCTGAAGGTCCACCTCAATGGGTCTGGGAGAGAGTGTGAGGTGGCTGGAGTTGTGGGGAATGAGGCTTCTAGCAGCGAGGTGCAGTCTGTCTCTCGCTGTGAGGAGGCTGTAGTTGGGGAGGCAGCAACGGCTACCAGCAGTGAGGTGCAGCCCAGCACCTGCTACAAGTGGCGAGTAGTTCACAGTAATGGAAGGCGCATCAGAGTAAGGAAAGTTAAGAGTGAAGATCTGAAGGTAGGAAATCGCTTCTCTGTTCTTCAGGATGAATGTACTTCAGTGGCCAGTGAAGGTAAGGGTACTACTGCCCCTGCTAATGGAGGTAAGCGCATTCTTGTGGTTGGTGACTCTCAGGTAAGATACATTGACCGTGCTTTTTGTAATAGGAATAAGAAGATGAGAGATAGAGTGTGCTTCCCTGGAGCTGGTGTTGGGGACATCGTCAACAGGCTGGATAATATCATGTCAGGTAATGGGAGCAAGCCCATTATCTGTCTCAGTGCTGGTGGAAATGATATTGGGAAGGGTAGGAGAGAAGAGCTGCTAGATAAGTACAGGTCAGCTATAGATTTCATTAAGTCTAAGGGAGGGATCCCAATCATATGTAGCATCTTGCCTAGAAGGGGAGTAGGAAATGAATGGTTGTCTAGGGCAATTGGTGTAAATTGCTGGCTAGACAGATACTGCAAGGAACTTGCAATCCCATTCATTGACAACTGGAACAACTTTTATGGCAAACATGATATGTATGCAAGGGATGGGGTACATCTCTCTGGGGCTGGGGTGGTAGCACTTGCAGACTCGATTGAGAAGGCCATTGGTGAAATGCCTATGATTTTAAACTGATGGAAGATAGAGGTATGGGTGTGTGTGGGAAACAAGCAGGTTGCAACACTTGGGTTGGAAACAGTAAATGTATAAAAGGCATTCAGCATGAAGTTATAAATAAAGACAATAGATCAGGTCAGCAAACAAAGGGGGACAGCAGAGGGCAGCAAGGGACTAGCTCCCTTAAGGTTTACTATACTAATAGCAGGAGTGTAAGAAATAAGATAGATGAGCTAAGATTAATTGCAAGTGCAGGAGACATAGATATTATTGCTATAACAGAGACCTGGCTCAATCTGAAAGATAGAGAGATGCCCTCTGAATGTCACATACAAGGCTATAAATTATTCCACACTGACAGGGTCAACAGGAAAGGTGGTGGAGTAGCGATGTATGTCAGAGACAATTTAAATTGTTGTGTTAGACAAGATATTAAATTAGAAGCGTCAGCCACTGAATCTGTTTGGTTACAGCTTCTCGAGGGCCGAGAAAAACTAATTTTGGGTGTGATTTACAGGGCCCCAAATCTTGATAGGGAGTGCAGTAAACTTCTATGGGACGAAATTCGTAAGGCATCTACATACGAAAATGTTGTGCTAATGGGAGATTTCAACTATAGACAGATTGACTGGAGCAATTTGACAGGAAATTTAGAGTCAGGTGACTTTCTTGATACGATCCAGGATTGTTTTTTAAAACAGTTTGTGACAGAGCCAACTAGGGGAAATAACCTCCTTGACTTGGTTCTTGCCAGTAGGGAAACACTAATTAATAATCTTGAGGTTAATGATGAGCTTGGGGAAAGTGATCACAAATCACTCAGTTTTAATATATCATGGAATTCCCCTAATAATGGCAATCAAGTCTCCGTCCCTGACTTTCGCTTGGCTGATTTCATAGGACTGAAAAATTACTTAGGTGGGCTGAACTGGAATGACCTGACTAAGGGTCAGGTAGGTGGTGATGGTTGCCGATATGATGCTTTCCAGGGCATAGTTCTAGCTGCTCAGTCAAATTATGTTCCAAATAGGGAAATCAGATCAAACAAAAATGATCCTAAATGGATGAACAATAGATTAAAATATCTGATTGGTCAAAAGAGAGGCATATATAGGCAAATCAAAAGAGGAGAGGGGCAACTGAGAAATCGATATATTCAGTTAAAGAGAGAAATAAAAAAGGGAATTAGAAAAGCAAAAAGAGATTATGAGGTTAAAGTTGCAAGAGAATCGAAGACTAACCCAAAAGGATTCTTTCAGGTATACAGAAGTAAGATCAGGGACAAGATAGGCCCACTCAAAAGTTCCTCGGGTCAGCTCACTGACAGTGATAAGGAAATGTGTAGAATTTTTAACACATACTTCCTCTCAGTTTTTACACAGGAGGATACCAGCGATATTCCAGTAATGATAAATTATGTAGAACAGGACGATAATAAACTGTGTACTATTAGGGTCACAAGTGACATGGTCCTTAGGCAAATAGATAAATTAAAACCTAACAAATCCCCAGGCCCTGATGAACTGTATGCAAGGGTTCTAAAGGAATGTAAAAAGGAGCTTAGCACACCTTTGGCTAATCTTTTCAACATATCACTACAAACTGGCATGGTGCCAGATAAGTGGAAAATGGCAAATGTGATACCTATTTTCAAAACAGGTGACAGGTCCTTAGCTTCGAACTATAGACCAATAAGCCTAACCTCCATAGTGGGAAAATTTATGGAATCAATAATTGCCGAGGCAGTTCGTAGCCACCTTGAAAAGCATAAATTAATCAACGAATCTCAGCATGGTTTTACAAAGGGGCGTTCCTGCCTTACGAATTTATTAACTTTTTTCACTAAGGTATTTGAGGAGGTAGATCATGGTAATGAATATGATATTGTGTATATGGACTTCAGTAAGGCTTTTGACAGGGTCCCACATCAGAGACTATTGAGGAAAATTAAAGCACATGGAATAGGAGGAGAAATTTTTTCCTGGATAGAGGCATGGTTGACAAATAGGCAGCAGAGAGTTTGCATAAATGGGGAGAAATCAGAGTGGGGAAGTGTCACGAGTGGTGTTCCACAGGGGTCAGTGTTGGGCCCCCTGCTGTTCACAATCTACATAAACGACATAGATGAGGGCATAAAGAGCGACATCGGCAAGTTTGCCGATGACACCAAAATAGGCCGTCGAATTCATTCTGACGAGGACATTCGAGCACTCCAGGAAGATTTGAATAGACTGATGCAGTGGTCGGAGAAGTGGCAGATGCAGTTTAATATAGACAAATGCAAAGTTCTAAATGTTGGACAGGACAATAACCATGCCACATATAAACTAAATAATGTAGATCTTAATATTACGGATTGCGAAAAAGATTTAGGAGTTCTGGTTAGCAGTAATCTGAAACCAAGACAACAGTGCATAAGTGTTCGCAATAAAGCTAATAGAATCCTTGGCTTCATATCAAGAAGCATAAATAATAGGAGTCCTCAGGTTGTTCTTCAACTCTATACATCCTTGGTTAGGCCTCATTTAGATTATGCTGCACAGTTTTGGTCACCTTATTACAGAATGGATATAAATTCTCTGGAAAATGTACAAAGGAGGATGACAAAGTTGATCCCATGTATCAGAAACCTTCCCTATGAGGATAGACTAAGGGCCCTGAATCTGCACTCTCTAGAAAGACGTAGAATTAGGGGGGATATGATTGAGGTGTATAAATGGAAGACAGGAATAAATAAAGGGGATGTAAATAGTGTGCTGAAAATATCTAGCCTAGACAGGACTCGCAGCAATGGTTTTAAGTTGGAAAAATTCAGATTCAGGAAGGATATAGGAAAGTACTGGTTTGGTAATAGAGTTGTGGATGAGTGGAACAAACTCCCAAGTACCGTTATAGAGGCCAGAACGTTGTGTAGCTTTAAAAATAGGTTGGATAAATACATGAGTGGATGTGGGTGGGTGTGAGTTAGACCTGATAGCTTGTGCTACCAGGTCGGTTGCCGTGTTCCTCCCTTAAGTCAATGTGACCTGACCTGACTAGGTTGGGTGCATTGGCTTAAGCCGGTAGGAGACTTGGACCTGCCTCGCATGGGCCAGTAGGCCTTCTGCAGTGTTCCTTCGTTCTTATGTTCTTATGTTCTTAACTCTTAATTATGATTATTACCACTGGGATTAATTTTCCCTTTTGAGACTTGACAGATACTTCAGAGTCATTATGTGTTATATCCTTACAACTGTTTGGCTGACTGGTCTGCAATTGAACAATTAATTCTTGCCGACCTAGTCTGATTTCCTCCAGACCGTACTCTGGAGGTTTTAGCAAACACATCTTTTGCATTAATAGGTTGATCAACTGCCTGGCTTACACCCTTTAATTTATTCAAAGCCTTACTTTTACAAGATAGTTTTTCTTCCAATTCGTAATGTTGATTAATTAAAACATTCATTTCCATTCCATCTGCACAATTCTCCAGCAGATCTCTTTCACAGTCTTTATACCACAATTTGTGCCACTTAAATCTACTCTCTAAAGCATCTAAATACAACTTTAATTCATTAGGGTTCACGGTTTCTTGATTCGTTAAATCCAAGCACTTACTGTAATGATGCTTTCATTACTCTAAAATCCACGGACTTGTCAGCCACATTAATTCCATCAGATCCAGTCATAGTTATAGGATTACTAATCACCGATTATACAACTTAAGTAGATGCCTTATGAGAGTAATTCTTGCACTTTACTCTTGTATAAATCCTAGCCACACATGTGCTAGTAAGTAATTGGGCTAATTATCATCCACAACCCGACCGATTAAATTTGTGTACTCTGTACCTACTTCCTTCAATCAGTCACTTAATTATTAAGTAATTAATTCAATTAATTTTTCACTGATTGCATCCGGTTCAGGAAGGACCAACGGGCAGATGTGGAAAATTTTATAGGGGTTACCTGTATGTACCTCAACATTACATTTATACATGCAATCTCATTGGGAGGCAACAACGATATATTGTTTACAGTAGTTATCCCGTGTAGACATGTGAGAAAACTTAGCCACCCCTGGTCACTACAGGTGGTTCCTTCGACCTCACAATTCAAATTCAAATTCAAATTCAAAGTTTATTCTCTATAAGGATTGTGGACAGTGGAGTCAGAGTGCACATGCTGTGGATTCCATCTCACATTGGTCTTCAGATGCATGATAGAACTGATAAATTGGCTAAGCTGTATGCTTTCAAAGAGGGAGTAGATTACAATCTTGGCTTGTCAGGTAGTAGTTTGAGAACAATAATACGAAAAGAACTTCAACTGAATTTTATGGACTTAAGGCTCAGGGAGATTGACACCAGTGAGTCCATCTATCATCATTCTATCATGCAGGAGGAGCCACATGTCTATGGTGCATCCAACAAAATAAGCAGACTCTTGGATGTCACTACTGCCCGGCTCCGGCTGGGTTACAAGTATCTTTGGCAGGTTAAATCACCACCACCAGATGTAGACCAAACGAAATGTAAACTTTGCCAGATGGACTATTGTCACACCTTGCATCATTATGTACTGGAGTGTGATAAAATTAATGAATTTAGAAACAACTCGCTCATAAATGTTCAAGAAATGGCAAAGTACTTTATCCACAGTGGTATATTGCAGACCATTCTGGAGAATACCCTGACTTTGCTAGCTGTAAATAAAGCATTACCACATGTGTGCATGTGTGTGTGTGTGTGTGTGTGTGTGTGTGTGTGTGTGTGTGTGTGTGTGTGTGTGTGTGTGTGTGTGTGTGTGTGTGTGTGTGTATGTGTGTGCACTCACCTAGTTGAGATTGCAGGGGTCGAGTCCAAGCTCCTGTGTACTCACCTATTTGTACTCACCTATTTGTGGTTGCAGGGGTCGAGTCACAGCTCCTGGCCCCGCCTCTTCGCTGATTGCTACTAGGTCCTCTCTCTCCCTGCTCCATGAGCTCTATCATACCTCGCCTTAAAACTATAGACTGTTCCTGTGTGTGTACTCACCTATTTGTACTCACCTATTTGTGGTTGCAGGGGTCGAGTCACAGCTCCTGGCCCCGCCTCTTCGCTGATTGCTACTAGGTCCTCTCTCTCCCTGCCCCATGAGCTCTATCATACCTCGCCTTAAAACTATGTATGGTTCCTGCCTCCACCACATCACTTTCTAGGCTATTCCATGGCCTGACTACTCTATGACTGAAGAAATACTTCCTAACATCCCTTTGATTCATCTGAGTCTTCAACTTCCAATTGTGACCTCTTGTGTCTGTGTCCCATCTCTGGAACATCCCGTCTTTGTCCACCTCGTCTATTCCGCGCAGTATTTTATATGTCGTTATCATGTCTCCCCTGACCCTCCTGGCCTCCAGTGTCGTCAGGCCGATTTCCCTCAATCTTTCTTCATAGGACAATCCCCGTAGCTCTGGGACTAGTCTTGTTGCAAACCTTTGCACTTTCTCTAATTTCTTGACGTGCTTGACTAGGTGTGGATTCCAAACTGGTGCTGCATACTCCAGTATGGGCCTGACGTAGATGGTGTACAGAGTCTTAAACGAATCCTTACTGAGGTATCGGAACGCTATCCGTAGGTTTGCCAGGCGCCCGTATGCTGCAGCAGTTATCTGATTGATGTGCGCCTCAGGAGATATGCTCGGTGTTATACTCACCCCCAGATCTTTTTCCTTGAGTGAGGTTTGCAGTCTTTGGCCATCTAAACTATATTGTGTCTGCGGTCTTCTTTGCCCTTCCCCAATCTTCATGACTTTGCATTTGGCAGGGTTAAATTCAAGGAGCCAGTTGCTGGACCAGGCTTGTAGCCTGTCCAGATCTCTTTGTAGTCCTGCCTGATCCTCGTCCGATTCGATTCTTCTCATTAACTTCACATCGTCTGCAAACAAGGACACTTCTGAGTCTATCCCTTCCGTTATGTCGTTCACGTATACCAAGAACAGCACAGGTCCTAGGACTGACCCCTGTGGAACCCCGCTTGTCACAGGCGCCCACTCTGACACCTCGTCGCGTACCATGACTCGTTGTTTCCTCCCTGTCAGATATTCTCTGATCCATTGCAGTGCCTTTCCTGTTATGTGTGCCTGGTCCTCTAGCTTTTGCAGTAACCTCTTGTGAGGAACTGTGTCGAAAGCCTTCTTGCAGTCCAAAAATACGCAGTCGATCCACCCCTCTCTCTCTTGTCTTACTTCTGTCACCTTGTCATAAAACTCTAGTAGGTTTGTGACACAGGATTTTCCTTCCCTGAAACCGTGCTGGTTGTCAATTATACACTTGTTTCTTTCCAGGTGCCCCACCACTCTCCTCCTGATGATCTTCTCCATGACCTTGCATACTATACACGTTAGAGATACAGGTCTGTAGTTTAGTGCCTCATGTCTGTCTCCCTTTTTAAAAATTGGGACTACATTTGCCATTTTCCATACCTCAGGGAGTTGCCCAGTTTCAAGTGATGTGTTGAAGATCTTTGTTAATGGCTCACACAATATCTCTGCTCCCTCTTTAAGGACCCATGGAGAGATGTTGTCTGGTCCCACCGCCTTTGAGGTGTCAAGTTCGCATAGCAGCTTCTTCACCTCCTCCTTGGTTATATGTACCTCGTCCAGCACTTGCTGGTGTGCCCCCCTGTTCTGATTTCTTGGAGTCCTACTGGTTTCCACTGTAAATACCTCTTTAAATCTTGTATTGAGCTCCTGACATACCTCTCGGTCGTTTCTTGTGAATTCCCCATCACCCTTCCTCAGTCTGATTACCTGGTCCTTGACTGTTGTTTTCCTCCTGATGTGGCTGTACAACAGCTTCGGGTCAGTCTTTACTTTTGATGCTATGTCATTTTCATATTGTCTCTGAGCCTCCCTTCTTATCTGTGCATATTCGTTTCTGGCTCTTCGGCTGATTTCTTTATTTTCCTGAGTTCTCTGTCTTCTGTACCTTTTCCATTCTCTAGTACACCTAGTTTTTGCCTCCCTACACCTTTGGGTGAACCAAGGACTCGTTCTGTTCTTCCCATTATTTCTGTTTCCCTTGGGAACAAACCTCTCCTCTGCCTCCTTGCATTTTGTTGCTACATAGTCCATCATTTCTTGTACTGGTTTTCCTGTCAGTTCCCTCTCCCACTGAATGTCTTGAAGGAAGTTCCTCATGCCTGAGTAGTTCCCCCTTTTGTAGTTTGGTTTTTCCCAGCCTATTCCTGCTACTCTCTCCACTTGGAGCTCAACTATGTAGTCGAAGCACAGAACCACATGATCACTAGCTCCCAGGGGCCTTTCATACATGATACCCTCGATGTCCGAACTACTCATGGTGAATACAAGGTCCAACCTTGCTGGTTCATCCTCTCCTCTCTCTCTGGTAGTGTCTCTAACATGTTGATGCATGAGGTTCTCCAGTACCACATCCATCATCTTGGCTCTCCATGTTTCGGGACCCCCATGGGGCTCCAGGTTTTCCCAGTCAATCTCCTTGTGATTGAAATCACCCATAACTAGTAACTTTGCTCCCCCCATGTGTGCTCTCCTGGCCACCTCGGCTAGTGTGTTGATCATTGCTCTGTTGCTCTCATCGTATTCTTCTCTTGGCCTCCTGCAGTTCTGTGGTGGGTTGTACATTACTGCAATTATCACCTTATGTCCCTCAGACTGGATTGTTCCTACTAAGTAGTCCCTTTCGCCCATGCCATCCATTCCTTCCATTTTCTCAAAACCCCACTGGTTTTTAATGAGCAGTGCAACTCCTCCTCCCCCTCTCCTCCCTCTGTCTTTCCTGAAGATTTGATATCCGGATGGAAAGATTGAATCTGTTATTATTCTGGTGAGTTTTGTTTCTGTGAGTGCTATTATGTCTGGGGATGTCTCTTTGATTCTTTCGTGCCACTCCTCATACTTGTTTGTTATTCCATCTGCATTTGTATACCACACCTTCAACTTCTTTTCTAAGACTGTGGTCTGGGAAGTATATTGGGGTTGGGGAAGTGGGAGACCTGGTAAGGAACTATGGGTTGTTGCTGTGGGGGTGAAGTTTGTAATGTAGTGGGTGGGGGCATTGGATGTGGCATGGGTGTTTTGATTTAGAGTGTTTGGTTGCACTGGGGTTGACCTGGTTGGGAGGCTTCTATAGAAAGTTGTGAGGGAGGCTGTATTAGATCTTCTTCCTGGGTCTGGGATCTCCTGTCTGTCTTCTCCATCCCCTCTCTTTCCTCCTTTCGCCTTTGTACCATCTCTCTCAGTTTCTTCCTTTCTTCTTGTGTTCTGTCGCGGTCGAGATACACCCTCCTGTATGCCGTCATGTCCCTTAATCGTGCTTTCTCCTGCAGTATCCTGGTCCGAGTCGCTTCTGCCTTGAAGGTCACTCTCACTGGCCGGGTTCTTTTTTTTACAAACCCCCCTATTCTCCGAAAATTTTCCAGCTGGGTCATATCGTCTTCTCCTATTGCTTTCATGATGCTTTCAATTGCTTTTTTTTCCCCTTGTTTTCTTGCTTCATATGTTTCCCCTTCGACTTCCTGGAGCCCATACACAAAGACTGACCTCACCCTTTCATTCTCCCACTGCATATCCCTGTGTATCCCCTCATTAAATTTGGTTTCCTCCACTGCAGCTTTCCTTTCATCAGTTTCACTGGCTAATGTACTTGGGCTCAGTGGCCTGTCATTTTCCCTTCTCGGCTTTCCTTGGGCTCTGTTGTTGTCTGTTAGGGCCTCCACATAAAGCTTAGCTCTTTCACTTGCTACAGTCTCCTCTGATAGAGCATCTCCATGCAGTTGTGCCCCTTCTTTCCCTACAGTCCCCTTATTTGTGGCTGAGGTAGCAGTCTCTGTTGTCAATCCCAAAATGTTCTTTAGTTCTTTAGGCTGTTTCAGATTTTTCAATTCCTCTTCTAAACTCTGTATCCTAGCTTCTGCTGCTTTGACATGCACCTCCCACTTCCTGCTTTCCATATCTATCCTCTCTTCCATTCTCATGCTAAGTTCTTCTAGTTTCTTTTCCCATTCATGATCCCATTTTATGAGCTCTGCTGCCCAATCTTCCTTTGCATTTTCCTCCTCCTGTCCCTTGGTTTTTCTTGTTGCTCTCTGGCAACCCATTTTTGTTTTATCCTGATTGCCTCAGAGTGGGAAACCTATGTAGTTCTGTATGTTAGGTTAGTAGTGTGTGTGTCAGAGTGTGGGGGGGGGGAAGTAGTGGAGGAACTGTGGCTATTTGGGAGCTGAGTGGGGAGGGGTGGGGAGGGTTTGGGGTGAACGGGGGAGGGGAGGGTGATCGAGGGAGGGGATGGATCAGGGGAAGTAGTGAGATGTCGGTGGTGAGGGGGGAGTGTGTGTGTGTCTGGATATGTGTGTGTGTGTGTGTGTGTGTGTGTGTGTGTGTGTGTGTGTGTGTGTGTGTGTGTAATTTTGTGTGTAATTGTGTGTGGAACTATGTGTGGGTTTATTATGTACTGAAAGGTAGGTGGCTTGTGCTTTAAGGTAAGTCTCAGTGGTCCTTGGCTGCCCACACCTTCTTGTGACCTGACCAACCTCCTGTGTGTGTGTGTGTGTGTGTGTGTGTGTGTGTGTGTGTGTGTGTGTGTGTGTGTGTGTGTGTGTGTGTGTGTGTTTGTGTGTGTGTTTGTGTCCGTGTGTATGTGTATGAGTGTATATGTGTGTGTGTGTGTGTATGAGTGTGTGTGTGTGTGTATGAGTGTGTGTGTGTGTGTGTACTCACCTATTTGTACTCACCTATTTGTGGTTGCAGGGGTCGATTCATAGCTCCTGGCCCCGCCTCTTCACTGATTGCTACTAGGTCCTCTCTCTCCCTGCTCCATGAGCTTTATCATACCTCGCCTTAAAACTATGTATGGTTCCCGCCTCCACTACTTCACTTTCTAGACTATTCCACGACTTGACTACTCTATGACTGAAGAAATACTTCCTAACATCCCTTTGATTCATCTGAGTCTTCAACTTCCAATTGTGACCTCTTGTGTATGTGTCCCATCTCTGGAACATCCTGTCTTTGTCCACTGTGTCTATTCTGCGCAGTATTTTATATGTCGTTATCATGTCTCCCCTGACCCTCCTGGCCTCCAGTGTCGTCAGGCCGATTTCCCTCAACCTTTCTTCGTACGACAATCCCCGTAGCTCTGGGACTAGTCTTGTTGCAAACCTTTGCACTTTCTCTAATTTCTTGACGTGCTTGACTAGGTGTGGATTCCAAACTGGTGCTGCATACTCCAGTATGGGCCTGAGTGTGTATGAGTGTGTGTGCTTGTGTATGAGTTTGTGTATGTACTCACCTATTTGTGGTTGCAGGGGTCGAGTCCTAGCTCCTGGCCCCGTGTGTGTGTGTGTGTGTGTGTGTGTGTGTGTGTGTGTGTGTGTGTGTGTGTGTGTGTGTGTTTATGTGTGTGTGTGTGTGTGTGTGTGTATGAATTTGTATGTACTCACCTAGTTGAGGTTGCGGGGGTCGAGTCCGAGCTCCTGGCCCCGCCTCTTCACTGATCGCTACTAGGTCACTCTCCCTGAGCCGTGAGCTTTATCGTACCTCTGCTTAAAGCTATGTATGGATCCTGCCTCCACTACATCGCTTCCCAAACTATTCCACTTACTGACTACTCTGTGGCTGAAGAAATACTTCCTAACATCCCTGTGATTCATCTGTGTCTTTAGCTTCCAACTGTGTCCCCTTGTTACTGTGTCCAATCTCTGGAACATCCTGTTTTTGTCTGTGTGTGTGTGTGTGTGTCTCAACAATCAATATTTGCACAAATAACTCATTACAGTTGTGACCGGGTGTGGAAGTGTGAATTGCTCATTACACTATAATTTGTTCATGATTGTAGCCATGTATAAACGTAAGTAACCATTCTTACAGGATTCATTACCTTTGTAACTTGTGAGTTCATTACCTTGTACCTAGTTCAGCCATCCAAACTTTGGGGCCCAGTCCCTGGATCCATTACGTACCTCTGTAATCTGTAAATACCTTTGTAACTTGTCATGATTGTGACTAGACCTACCTGGAGTTCATTACCTTTGTAAATTGTGAGTTCATTACCTTTGTAAATTGTGAATTCATTACCTCTGTAACTTGCTCAGCTATCAAAACTTTGGAGTCCAGTCCCTGGACCAATTATGTACCTCTGTAACCTTTTGACTACCGCCCACAGGATGGGTATGGGGTGCATAATAAACATATTAAACTAAAAACTAAGGATTACAATGCTGAGTTTACAGAAATTTGGTTATTGTGTGGTTTACATGTAGTAAAATAGTGATTACAGAGTGTACCACTAGAACGCTTAGCATGGCTAGGCATTTCGGGCAGACTTAGTTTTATTCTTAATTGTAAAATATTACAAATTATGAGGTAAGTTGGTATTATGGCTAAGTGACTAAATACTAGTTTGTGAGTTTAGCAATGTAAATGCTTTTGTTTTGGCACAGTACATAGTTTCAGTATTGGAGTATCACAGGATTCATTATTTTAAGATTGAGATTAATATTTCTGTTTATGGTCAAATGAGTCAGTGAGTGTAAGTGTGAACCACCAGTTAGTTGACAGGGTGTATCAGGGAGATAAGATGTTTTCTAATGGTAGTTTTGAAGGTGATGAATGTGTCTGCAGTTCTAGAGTTCTCAGGTAGGGTATTCCAGATATTAGGGCCTTTGACATACATTGAATTTTTGTAAAGGTTTAGTCGGACACGGGGAATGTCGTAGAGATGTTTGTGTCTGGTGTTATGCCTGTGGGTTCTGTCACAACTATCAAGAAAGCGTTTTAGGTCAAGGTTGATATTAGAGTTTAAGGCCCTGTAGATGTAAATTGCACAGTAGTAAGTGTGGATGTACTGAACAGGGAACAAGTTTAGGTCTATGAAGAGTGGGGGGGTGTGTTGCCAGGGATGGGATTTAGTGATTATTCTTACTGCAGCTTTTTGTTGGGTTATTATTGGCTTTAGGTGTGTTGCTGCAGTTGATCCCCAAGCACAAATAGCATAGGTGAGGTATGGATAAATAAGTGAGTGGTATAGTGTGAGAAGGGCATTTTGCGGCACATAGTATCGTATCTTGGAGAGGATCCCAACCGTTTTGGAAACTTTTTTGGTTATATGCTGGATATGGGTGCTGAAATTCAGGTTGTTGTCAAGGTATAAGCTTAGGAATTTGCCCCCATTATTTCTGGTAATTAGAGTGTTGTCAATCTTAATGTTAATTTGTGCATCTCCTGCTCTGCTACCAAACATAATATAGTAGGTTTTGTCAGTGTTAAGCGTAAGTTTATTGGCTGTCATCCAAGTCGATATTTTGATCAGCTCCTCATTCATAGTGGTGTTGAGGGTGGCAAGATTAGGGTGAGAGATGACATAAGTCGTGTCGTCAGCAAAGAGAATGGGTTTCAGGTGTTGGGATACGTTTGGAAGGTCATTGATGTATATGAGGAAGAGCAGGGGACCAAGGACACTTCCCTGCGGAACTCCAGTATCAAGTGGCCGTGTTGCTGATGCTGTGTCTTTAATGGTGACATACTGATACCTATCTTACCCATATCTATCTGAGACCAGTATGAAGTGGACAGCACCCACAAGTACGGCGCTACTAATTAATTGTGGACTGTATAGATTATATTGGTTTGACATATATATGCATATATATCCATCAAGGAAAAAACACTTGCATATATTACCACCACTTACCAGATATTCTCTGGTGGTCACTTGATGTTGCTGGATCACCCACAACCTATCCAATTACAACATACCTAACTGACCAGTATCAGTCTGCTATAACTAAAAAGGTTACTTAACTGTGGGTGATTGATCCTCCTTATTTCCTCCATTCACCATCTCATTTCGATACCCTGCTACACCGACATGGTTCTTATTCCAGCAGGATGAGGTATCCGTTGGTTTGTCCCGGTTTAGAAGTCGTGATTCCATAAAACTTCACTATCCTTGGGACAGGAACCACGAGGTAAACATTTGTACACTCACTCTGGGAATAGCAGCTCATATCGCTTCAAAGATTCCTTAACTTAGTGTTATTATCACTGATTATTTCAGAGTCCACCATACGGTTTAACGTCTCATAACTAGTATACACGTTAGAGGTCGCTCTATTAAGATTTGAGACAGATGAGTGATGATTAAATCACTGGTATTATCCCCTGAACACACTCCATGGCATCTACCATTATTCACACATTTTACCACTTATTACAGTGGTCCCATAAATCACGTTCCCTCACTCTTCACCAGGAACAGTTATGACACTTCCTATTATGAAGTGAGGCCTATATTAATCCTTAGGCTGCCTTGAACGCAAATTTCCTAGTCCCATGCTTTCCCAGCCTTTTAACTCCATTCAAAACACTCCCGCTCCCTATGCTCGTCTCCTCTGCCTCGTCTCGACTTCCGCCCTGCCCATCAGCACAGGTGCAGAGCTTCCCTGTTGGTTCTATTCCATTTTAAAATACATTTTTTGACCCATGTCAACACCTATTAGGCACTATAGCTTCGGAAAATTAAAATATTTTCCACACATGTCTCATCTTATGAACACTCTCCTCTTCTCAGAAAGTGATACAGAATGCGAGTTTAGTGAATTTGACACCGATATGGCCACTAATGATCGAGGAATTAGTGAAACTATTGATAACCCAGATAACCCTTAGCCCATCACCCTTTGGGGTAGACATTGTGGTCATACCAGACCCTCATCCCAGCACTTCTGTGGTGGCCAGTGTGGCTAATGTGGCCAGTGTGGCCACAACAGACCCTCAGCCCAGCACCTCTGGGGTTGTTAGTGTTACTACTCAAAAACATCTCTGCAAGAGAAAATTATCATTTTCCATGCATTATGGTGTTGACGATAGTGAAAGTGACATAAGTGACGATGATGAAATCGATTTTGTGCCCAAAGATGATTCGTTGAGTGAAAGTGAAACGTACTTAGGGGCCCGGTGGTCTGGTGGCTAAAGCTCCCGCTTCACACACGGAGGGCCCGGGTTCGATTCCCGGCGGGTGGAAATTCCGACACGTTTCCTTACACCTGTTGTCCTGTTCACCTAGCAGCAAATAGGTACCTGGGTGTTAGTCGACTGGTGTGGGTCGCATCCTGGGGGACAAGATTAAGGACCCCAATGGAAATAAGTTAGACAGTCCTCGATGACGCACTGACTTTCTTGGGTTATCCTGGGTGGCTAACCCTCCGGGGTTAAAAATCCGAACGAAAATCTCTCTCTCTACTTTTAAGCATCCTTGCCTACATTCAGGCAGTGTGCCATATGCAGTTGGCAAGGGTCGTGGCAAGTCACGAATCGTAACGAGAGTCGTAAGGGGGGGGAGGGCCGCCCCGGGTGACACCATAGAGCCTCTAAAGAAGGTGACACTAATACACAAAACAGTGCTGCACCAACATAACAGAAGAATCCTTCATTTCTATATAGCCTATTACATATTAACAATGTACAAATAAGTTTACATAGGGAAAATCATTGATTTTGATGATGTGATAGATGATTATGCATAATTGAAGGCAATGAAATGTAAGATCAGATTCACTGAGATGTTCCCTGTACTCAAGGTCAAATCGGAACTAATGTTTCTCTGACATTGCAATGTTGTTAATTTTTTCAAGCTTTCTCTTTTTTTTATTTTTTTTTTTTTTTTTTTTTTTTTTTTTTTTTTTTTTTTTTTTTGGCATTCTTGAACCTTAATAAATGTAGGATCTGTTCCCTGTACTCAAAGTGGTATATTTGAGTTTATGTTTCCTCAATATTACTAGGATTATTTATTTTATCATTAATAAAGTTGAGATGTATTCTCCTGTTCAGTTTATGGCCCTTTAACGTTCTCATTGGTAAACATTTGTTATTTGTCATGCTGTAGTGACGTAACTGAAGTTTACCCCCCTTCCCCATCCCCCCACCCTTGAATTTCATGGGGTGACACCAAAGATGATGCCCCAGGTGACACCAGAAGTTCCGCCCAGTGTGACACCAACTCTAGCGATGCCTCTGGTCTCGATCCAAAATCCCAGCCACTGATAGTGATACTGATCATGAAGGTGAATATGCTGGAATGGATGAAGATGAGGTGGGTGGCATGGTGCCTGGACCTCGTGGAGAGGTGGGTGGGTAGACAAAGGACCACCCGGCACCCTCTCAACCATGTGCTGCCTCCACTCCCATCCTTCCCCCTGCTCCCCAATGCCCCATGCTACAGGTTCATCCTGCACCATGTGACCATGAATGAAACTGGATGGAAAGTATACCTTTCGTGCCACATCCTTCAATTTTTATGCCAGTGGAAGTAGCATCATGCCACACTGTCCCATCACAAATGAGTCTACAGAGTTAGACTATTTCCAACTAATCTTTGATGAGCCTATAATGAACCTGATTGTTACCCAAACCAACATGTACTACAACTATACAATGGACAACATGTATGTTACAGAGACATCACGGCTACACAGGTGGAAAGATGCAACTGTGGCTCATATGTAATTATTCCTTGGTACTGTCATGCTTATGACAGAAACATATATGATCAACATAGCACACTACTGGTCCACAGAACACTTCATCTGTACTCCAATCTTCCATGACCTCATTCCCTGCAACAGATTTACTCTGTTGCTATGAATGTTGCACTTCTCAGACAGGAATACTCCCAACAGAAATGACCTATACAAAATCCGGGAATTGTTTTTGAATCTGAAGCAAAAATTCACTGCCTACTTTTATCCATTCAAGAACATTGTTGTTAATGAGTCCTTGATTCTGTTCAAGGGATGACTGTCATTCAAGCAATATATACCAAGCAAACGTGATCACTTTGGTATAAAACTCTTAGTTATGTGTCACTGTGAGACTGGTATTGTCTTGAAAAATACACTCAACAATACAAGGTGCATATTGGGCATTTCTGGGATGTTCTTCGCAAGATGATGGAGCCATACCTAGGCAAGGGTCATACATTGTTCACAGACAACTGATATATAAGCCCTATGCTCACTGATTTCCTGAGTGAACAATAGAGATATATGTGGAACAGTGAGAATAAATAGAAAACACATGGCGGCATTATTGATGGCGCAGTGCAAGTGTTTCATGCCAATGACATCATGGCACTGA